>NW_024704807.1:128913-188889 GCF_018977255.1 Callorhinchus milii
AACCAAAGGGCATAGCAGGTTGCGTGTGTTGATCGATACTTGCTCATTGCTGTCCCTATGCCAACATTGTATTTCCACAAATTGTAATGCACCTTGTTAATCACTTTCAGCCGTTCTCTCAACGTGAAAAGCTTCAAAAGCATGAGCTTGTGTATCTGTCTACGTGTCTGTGTCTGTCTCTCAGTGTGTGTGTCTACCTTTTTGGCAGTGTCTGTGTGTGTCATTGTTTGTATGTGTGTTTGTGTTTAAGTTGTGTGTATGAGAGAGAGAGTGTCTCGATGTCTGAGTGCATCTGCGTTTACTTTTACGTTCAAACAACGTCGTTCACCTCAGAGGAGAACCTTAAACGCCAGACTATTGTCACTATTCTTGGCTCCGGTTTATCTACGGGGGGATTTATCAATATACTTTATTCCACTTGCTGGTAATTTAACATGTGTAGTACTCCTGGTGTGGGGAAGGGGAACCAAACACCCTCACACACTGGAGATATGAGTCGAGGTCTTCAGGGAGGGGTGGGTGGGTGGGTGGGGGTTACTCCCAATGAACGTCTGCAGATATGTTGAGTGTTGCCCTGTTTGCAGAATGCTGACATCATCTACGCCAATCTGATGTTAGGAAACAGGATTGAGAATGGCCGTGAAAACGGTGAGAATGATGGTCCAATCTACGCTACAGTCAGCGTGTAGCACGGAGGCCGGTGGCCATCTCCTCGCTCCAGCTCCTCATCAGCAATTATATTCAATACCAGCTTCAGTTTGACGACAACGGGTCACTCACTACACTTGTCTATCTGACATAGGTGGAGATTGAGTTACATACTGAGATAGAATGAGTGAGTGCGTGTGAATGAGTTAGAGAGAGAGACTGAGTAAGATATAATGAGACCGATGGTGAGAGACGGAGCGAGGGATTGCGAGAGGTAGTGAGTGAGAATGAATGTGAGAGAGAGTGATTGAATGAGACTGAATGGGAAACTGAGTGAGAGAAGGAGATAGAGTGAGACATCGGGACTGCCTGCGAGAAAGAGAATGTGTGTGTGTGTGTGTGTGTGAGAGAGAGAGAGAGGAGAGAGATACTTAGTGAGAGAGTCAGTGAGAATCAGAGACTAAGAGAAAGATAACGAGAGTGAGAGCCTGTGTGGTAGAGGGTGAGAGAGTAAAAGAGAGCAAGGCAGGTTGTGAGAGAGATGGAGAGACAAAACACGAGGGGTGTGAGTGAAAATTGGAATCAGAAATGTTAGTGCTTAATTTACTGGATGGCCCAACAGTGAGCGTGTTTGAGAAACAGTGTTTGATAGAGAGAGAATGTAAGGGGGGATCGGGAGAAAGGGGGTGAGCAGAGAAAAAGTGATGCAGAGAGAGTGTGAGAGGGACCCGAAAGATTGCGGGAGGGTAAGAGGGGGATTGAGAGCGATCAACTGCGAGCAACAGGAAAAGAATGACTGTTGAGTAGAAAGTTAATGTGCGATTCAGAAATAAGTTTGAAGTATGAGAGAAGGAGAGAACAATTGAGTTAGAGAGAGTGTCACAGAGAGAGAGAAACAGGGGTGACACGGAAGGAGAGAGACGGGGTTAGGAGAGAGAGATTCAGAGGTTGAAGGTGAGCGATCGATTGAGAGACCGATTATGATGGAGAGCGGCAGAGAGAGGGACAGAGCAGGGGAAACAAACAAGGAGGAACAGAGCATAGAGAGTGAGAGATGGCAGAGAGAGTGTGTGTGGGGTAGGTGGTGGGGGGTTGGGGCGATGCACGTGGGAAGCGAGGTATTGAGAGACAGGAACGGAAATAGGGAGAAATAAGGGAAAAGAGTATGAAAGGACAAAGAGTGAGAGAGAGGGGGGAAATGTGTGAAGGTACAGAGAGAGAGTGAACATCTGCAGCTCTGTTACTTGCTCATGTAACTGTCTGTGTTGTTTAACCATAATCATCTGATGGGAACCGAAACGCGAGCGTTTCCTGTATTAACGCAAGTGTATTGACCCGATCAACTCATTGCAATTAAATATAATATCCCATATTCAGCATTAATTTGATTCGATGAAATGTATCAGTTACATTATGCGTCAGCTTAGCAATCTTTTATTAAATTTTACTACTGAAAAAGAAATGTGTATCAACTCGTACTTCAGCGCAAGGTCACGAAATAAATAATTCTTGCACTTTACGTAAACCAGACTGAAAACAGCTATCAGAGTAAGAATGCGTCGCCACCATGGTTTTATTTATGAACTGGTCATTATGATGTTAGTGCTGGTCACTATGACAGGGAGGAGGTGTGTGTGGTTGAGGTGGGAGAGGGGCTGGGTGTGTTGACAGGGTAAGGGCTATGTGTGAATGAGAAGGGAAGGGGCTGGGTCTGGGCGAGAATGGGGTGAGGCTTGGTGTGGGTGAGGATTTGGCGTCGCTGGTGCAAGTGAGGTTGGGGTGGAGCTGGGTGTGAGTGAAGATGAGGTGGAGCTGGTTGTGAGTGAAGATGCGGTGGTGCTGGGTATGAGTAAAGATGGGGTGGAGATGGATGTGGGAGAGGATGTGGTGGAACTGGGTGTGGGTGAAGATTGGGTGGGATTGGGTTTGGGGGAGGATGGGGTGGAGCTGGGTGTGAGTGACGGTGGAGTATAGCTGGGTGTAGGTGAGGATGGAGAGGGGCTGTTGTGGGTGAGGATGGGGTGTGGAAAGAAGGTGAGTATTGGCAACAAAATTATACAACAACAAATTACAGTTTTGTAGCGCTCTCCACGAAGCAAACGCTTCCCAATTGAACCCCTGAACGGCCACATATTTGCAGCTTCCTGGTTCCCCAAATCTGACAATAATTACGCACTGAATGGCGCGAATTTAAAATGCCCCCAAGTCCAGTCAGATAAGAATGGCTGTAAGGCCTACAGTTACAGGCACATGCCCAGCGGGTAGTGGTGTTGCACTGTAACTCCTCCCTGTGTTCACCGTACAACATCGCCGCCCAGAGGCTGACATCGGTATTACAGCTCCACGGAAATCCACTTAATAATTTCTTACTTTTTCAACAAAACAGCAAATAATCTGCATGTAGTTAGACTCCTTCACATAGTATAACGAATCGGAGCTGTTCTTCGGTAATTTACTGTACCTCAAAAATACATTCTCATTCCATTTTCAGCTTTATGTCAATAAATTGTTACCCACTGAATCCAATTTCACAAAATTTATTGTTCATTCTCTCGGTCCGGTGATCACCATCTAATGCTGGAGAGCGGAAAGGCAGTATAAACAATTCATCGAGTCCTCCTTTCTCTCGATGATTGTTGTGCATCAGATGTTATATTCTTTCACTGACTAACTGTGTTCCAATTTAAAATAAAAACCTGAAACACCACACTACTGCCACTAGATTTTCGCGTTGCACTGTTTAACTTCCTGTAATGATCTGACTAAAACTACACGTCTTCCTTCAGTCTCACTGTCTCACTGGAGTTGATCTGGAGTTTATTGACGAATGTCAAAATGGAGACAGCACTGTGTGAGTGTCTCCCAACTGATTCCTTACCAGGCGTTTTCGCAATACTCCGGGACACTGCTCGGGGTAGAGCATCAGACTGCCTCATCGACAGAATTTGGAAGGGCACACCAGTCACCAGGGACAGGGAATGCGACCTCGCAGTTTCTGATAATCAACGCCCTAATGTGCAGTGTGGTCGTAGGAATGGGAAATGCTCATTCTCCAATCATTAAACGACTAGGAGCACACGTACAACTCACCCCAAGGAACTCACCAGCCTTCACGCACACACATGTTCAACCCCGTGGTGTGCATGTGCAGATCCAAAGGTGTGCATGTGTGCACTTACATCTTTCTCCACGCAAGCGGGCAAGCATAAACACGCTTTGGTTTGCACAGCAAATGGATCAAAAAAGAGACACTCACAATAATATTTGTTACGACATCAGGGTTGATGTGTCATTGAGTATTATGATGGCTCTATTCAATAACGAAAATAATAGTACTCAATGATTTTGATACATTGGCTTATCCCATATTTCTCACGTATTAAACAGCTTCATAGAATATATCGGAGAATGAAATAATTGTTTATTTTGTTGTCGAAATATTGTTTGGAAGACTGTCTTTTCCCCTTTATTCATGCAACTACCTGGTTAATTTTCAATCCAATATGTTACTTATGCGCCTTTCACTTCGAGAGGACGTCCCAAGGCGCTGAAGTGTCAGGATGGCGATTGGGATGGCGTCCGCGGGGATTGGAGAGGTTGGAGGGCAAAGGATGTGATGAGGGTGAACGGCCGCAAAGTCAAAGAGGAGGATCTTGAGATGGGTCTTGAAGGAGGCAAAAGAGGGGATGAGACGGAGTGACTGCACCCAGAGAGCGGGGAAAGCGTGGCTGATGGCCCGCCCGCCAATGGTGGGACAGACTAGCCATGGAACGTGAAGCAGCAGAGATCTCTAAGTGGAGGAAGCCAGGAGGTTGCGAGGGAGTTAAGAGTTCTCTGAGTTAAGGAGAATAATAATATATTTATATTATATTAACGTTATTATAACAATAATATTATCAGGTGGTGAGAAGTACGTAATGCAAATGCTACTTAAAAATTTCATTCATAAACATAATCCTTGCATTTGTTACGCCACCTTTTCTCAAACGCTTCGCACAATATACTGGAAAGTGAATTGCCTGGGTGTTTTGCGGTGAAAGGTGGCACTCGATTGCGCACAGCAGTGTCCCGCGAATAATTGTGAATTGAGTAGAATTATCATTGTTAATCTTAAGGTATTATTACACCCAGAAAGCGATCCCCCAGATTCCACGACTCCTCTCAATATTGGCGGTGGACCCTCCAGCGGTTCCCGCTGCAATCTTCAAATCAATCAGCGAGAAGTCCTGTTAGTTCGCAGTTGGAGAGTGTAACAGTGAGAGAGACGAAGAGATAGAGCGTGTGTGTGAGAGAGACAGACTAAGAGAGAGACAGACTGAGAGAGAGAGAGAATGAGATACAGTGAGAAAGAGGGAGGTATAGAGGGAATGTGGGTGTGAGAGATAGAGACAGAGAGAATGAGTGAGAGAGACTGTGTCTAGGAGAGAGAGTGACTGACAGAGAGGGAGACTGATTTAGAGTGACTGAGAGAGAGAAAGAGAGAGAGAGAGAGAGAGTGAGATAGAGAGAGAGGAAGAGAGAGAGGGAAAGAGATAGGTGCATCATAGGGGAGAGGAACTTTGCTCACTATCCAAGCAGAGAGAAAGGTATGTCTGTTCATTTCATACACCCAATCGGTTCTGATTACATAGCATTAAATGGGAATACTGGTGTTAGTCGATTTGTGAATTAAATTTAGCACAAGCAAACATACAGGAAACGAGCAGTTCGTGAAGGCGTCACCGAGAGTATAATTATAACTGCACCATTAGCGGCGCTCCACAAACGTTACCAATTTTTATCAGAATTCAGCTGATTTCTGGCTGCATTTCAACCAGAAATTTTGACGTGAGAGTTGAGAATGAAGCAGAATTTCAATGCAAAGTATAATTATTTGGCATATAATGATATCACTGTTATGTAAGTAGGCGATGAGTCTCTCTCTCTCTCTCTCTCTCTCTTCATCACTGTCTCAGTCTCCAACAAAATACGTAGTCACTGCAATTAATAACATATTCTCTCTCAGTCATTCTCTCGCTCAGTCTCTCATTTTTCTTATGCTAATGATTATCACCTCAGGTGTTTGTGTTGAGAGCGATATATCACAGAGTCCACAGGACGTGACAGAGAATGAAAACGGGAAAGTGTCTACGGAGTGCACCACCACGGGGAACCTTCCTGTCTTTCACTGGTACACATGGTATGGAAACGGCTCCGTCCGGTTCTTGGTTTCGGGGAAGAAAGCGACATCAATGTGTCGGACCGGATAAGTGCTTTGGCCGAGCGAACAGAAACACAGCACACAGACAGTCAAAGCCTTGCGAGTGACAGACACCGGCACTTACTTCTGTGCGGACACCACAGTGGTGTGTGTCTAAGAGAAGGCTGTACAAAAACACCCTGGGATTACTGTAACTCAATGGTTAGTGCTCGTCGCCTCTCAAGTGAGATACATGGGTCCGGTTCCAGTCCGGTCACAACTTTGGACCAGTTTCCTTGATCCAACTGTTTCTCTTTCACAAGCAGTGAGCAGAGAACCGGTTGTTAGTCGACTGACAGAACGCTTTTCCCGGAGTTAATCATAATAATAATAATAATCCTTGCGTTTGATATATCGCTTTTCACATCGGGAGGACGTCCGAAAGCGCTTCACAGAACACACTGTAAAGTGAATTGACTTTATATTTGTAGGCGAACGCGGCAGCCAATTGCGCACAGCAATGTCCCACAAACAGTCGTAGATTGAAAATGACCAACTTGTTATTGTTTAGGGTTTTGGAGGGATTAATATTAGGTGCGTGGAGTTAGGAAACTTGCCCAAGGTTTCGCCTGGTCTGGAATTGAACTCAGGTCTCTCGCTTGCAAAGCGAGTGCTCTAACCACTGAGCGACAGGACTCCACAAATAGAATTTCTTTAAAATATTCAATAGAAATTTATTCAATCGGTTCCACGACTATTTGTATGACGCTTTTGTGCGAAATTGGATGCAGGGTTTCGCCCACAAAACGCTGAATCACGACACTTGTCCTCCTCCGCAAAACTCTGCTGCCTGTCAGTAAGTAGGAAACTGGTTGGTGATGGATTGGCGGTTCGCTTTTCCACTGGCAATAGTTCCTTCAAACTAAATATAGATAGTTTGGAACCTCAAACTTTGACTCCTGGTCGGACGATGCTGTTCGCAATTGGCTGCCAGGTTTCGTCTAGGAAAAAAAACAGTCACTACACTTGAACGTATAACCGTGAATCGCTTTGAGAGGATCCGCAAATCGACGAACAGACGGTTTCCTACGTATTATTCGGTCGACAGAGGGGCGTGGAATAAGGAAACCTGCCTTAGGTTTAAAGGAAACTTGCATTTCTTCACTAAAGCGTTGAAAGATTGGCTATGAATCGCGAATATACTTTACTCTTCATCCTCCTGAAAGCTGCCGTGTTCTTTTGGGGTGAGTATGTTTCACAGACAAATGTCGCTTGCCCTTTGTGAGAGATTGTGTTTAGTTCGACCACAATTAACGAGTGAGTTTCATTAACAGATTTTCTTTCGTTTACCAGGAGTCAGTGGTAAGGAGAAAGTCTACCAGACGCCACTCTCTGTGATTGTTGGGGAGAAGGAACAAGTTTTTATCAGCTGTTCCACAACAGATACCAATCAGGCCTTACAATGGTACAGACAGTATCCGAACCAGGCTCTCAGACACTTGGTAACAGGAAAGACAGGAAAGCAGCAGAAGGAGAGGATCACAGCAACAATGAACTATAAAGAGAAGGGCAGTAACCTGAGCATCACAGGCACAGAAGTGACAGACGCCGCCACCTACGTGTGTGCACTGGAGACACAGTGAGACAATCGCATAGAGAGGCCGTACATAAACCCCCAGTGATCAGTCAGCAATTCCCCTCTTGTTCATCACAATAACTGCTCAGCACTCATTGCCTCCCAGTTTCCCTCCATTTCCTTGTAAATGACGGGATGTCCATGTCATGTCTGCAGGACATGTGGTGTCATATAGCTCAGTGGTGAGAGCGAAAGGACTTTGTTAGATTAGGGACAGATGGCTTTTACAGGGGTAAAGTTTCCTTCAATACTGATAACAAATTAGTCACTCAACTCAATGGGACACAGATGCGAACGATTGGCTGCTGTGTTTCGCTCACACAATGTGCAGCCAATTCGTATACCGTGTAATATGTGAAGTACTTTGCGGCGTCTGGAAGGTGTAACAATATGCAACAGCGAATGAAAAGATTATTATTATAATTAAATTTAATCATGTTATTGTCGCAGTAATAATTTCAAAGTCTTGCTTTCTGGGGCAATGCCCCCACATGTACGAGCCTTTCTGTGGGGTATTATTCAGCAGGATATCATCAAACACAACAACTCATATTCAAGTACTGCCATACACAACGGGAAATAAAAAATAGGCTGAAAAATATTTGCCATCAAATGTCTCCAATTGTACAGGTGATGTAGCTGCAATTCACCAGCAGAAGGCGAAGCAAACACATGTACAACATGAGCTGCAACTTGTACAACTTGTCACTTTCCTTTCTGCAACGATCTTCCTTGGCAACACTAACAGCTGCTTCCTGTTATATTTAACATTGGTTCACTCATACAATATTGCTGCTTCAGCTGAAAGATACAAAGTTTTCTCCAAAGCATAAGTAACAAAAGTTTTAGTTTACTCAAGAAGCAGCTTCTGTGTCACTTTTTCTAGATTATTGCCTGTCTCCCAAATAACCAGTCGCCCATAATCCGATCTCTCTGCTGTATAATGCTTCTCTCCTGAAATGTTGTCGATATGGCTACCACCACCCTTTCAGGCAATATATTCATGCAGCATAATGTGGGAAGCGCTTTCAGACGCATCACCGGCATCATATGTCAAAGGAACACATGCAAACATATATATTAATATTCCTGGTTCAGGGTAACATTTATATTGCAGTGTCTTACCACTGAGTGTCTCTCGGGCGCTGATATTCTGACAAGACACCACTGACTTGAAAGCCTGTGAAAAATGGTTCAATAAAGCATATCCCTTCACACGTCTTCTAATCGTTTTCAGAAGGTTGCCAACCGCATCCCATTGCTTGGTTTGGACTTTTCATTCGGAACAACAGATGTACTCGAAACGTAGGTTATTGGAATCAAAATTTATTGTAGGGTATCAGTCGACATAACGGACGGATATTTCAGGATTATCTGACTGCTCTGCTCCCACCATTACTGGAAAACCTATTCGTTATATCCGTATCTATCCTAAACCTGGTTTGTACGGAATATAGGGATTTTGGGGATCTCTTTTCCTGAAACACAAATTTCTTCATACAGTATTCCTGCAAGCAGACCAATTATCAAGATCTGTGCTCTTTGCATCTGGGTCCTGTAGGCTGGTGGTGAGAATACTCGCCTCGCAAGCAGGATACACGGTTACGATTCCAAGCATTGCGAAAGGTTGGGCAAGTTTCCTTACTCCAATCGCTTCTGTTTAACCGAGCAGTAAATAGCAACCCTGGTGTTAGTCGAATGGCGGAAAGATGGCCGATTTAACAATAACTTTAAAAAATGATCAGTTGTTGATTCAATCCAAGACTGTTTGTGTGACAATGCTGTGCACAATTTGCTGCCTATCGTTACGCTGTAAAAATGCAGTCAGTTCGTTTGACAATATATTCTGTGAAACAATTCGAGACGTTTCCAAGCTGCGATGAGGCGCTATACCAAATACAAGGATTATTATTTTTATTAGTTGTCTCGTTCCTTGGGTCATTGTAAATCTTCCTCTCTACACTATCTCTTTCACACACCACTGTGGTTTGGCACAGAGAGGCGAAGGAATCTGCACATCAACGATAGGAGGAGTCGCAATACACCTCCAGCAATGACCAGAGAAAACATAATGACGCGGGGATCAGCGATAACTCCTCAAGTTAACGTTCATAAACCAGACACTACCTTTGGATGATTTTCCGTTGCATTTCAACGAAAGATTTTGACGTGAATCAACGAGTTTTGAGAATGAAGCCGAATTACGCAGCAAAATATATGATTTATAGTTTAACAGTATTTTTGCGGTGTAAGTAATGTATGAGTTGGGACACATAAATGCTTGTTTTACTGCTGAATAATTGCAAATTTTTGTTGCAGATATGTTCCGAATTTATTTCTAAGAATGTTCATTTCTGTTTTCCAGGTGTTTTAGCTGAAAGCGATGTATCACAGAGACCTCAGACCGTGACAGCGACCGAAAATGGAAATGTATCTCTCGAGTGCACCACCACTTTGCTTAGCCCTACCTTTCAGTGGTACATACAGTATGGAAACGGCACCATCCGGTTCTTGGTTTTGGGAACAAAAGATATCAACGTGAAGGACAGGATAAGAGCTTTGGTTAATAGCAAAGAGAAAAACAGCACTCTAACGATCCAAGACGTGCGAGCGACAGACACCGCTTCTTACTTGTGTGCGGCGAGCACAGTGCTGTGTGTCGAAGAGGCACCTGTACAAAAACATCCTGGAGGTACTGCAACTCAATGGTGACAGCACTCGCTCGCAAAAGGGGGCCTCGGTTCAATTCCCGGTAAGGCAAAACGGTGGGCAAATATCCTTACTGCACATGCGCCTGTTTACCTGTCGATATGTAGGAACCTTTTTGCAAATCGATTGGTGGAGAGAATGAAGCCATACAATGGTACAGACAGTATCCGAACCAGACACTCCAACACTTGGTAAATGGAACGCCAGGAGAGTAGCAGAAGGAAAGGATCAAATGAATGCAATGAACTGCAGAGACAGGAGCAGTAATCTGAGAATTACGGGCAAAGAAGGCACCTTCTGGTAAAGGGCAGACACGGTGAGTCAATCACATAGAGAGGCCTTGTAAAAACATCCAGAGATCAGCCAGCAATTCCCCTTTTGTTCATCACAATAGCTGATCAGCCTCAACTTTCTTGTTAATGACGGCACTTTCGTATTATGTCTGCAGGATTGTGGTTTCTTTATGCTTATTTTGTTTGAACGAGAGGACCTGGGCTCAATTCCAAGGCGAGACAGGAAGAAACAAATTTCTCTACTCCACACGCAAACTTCGTTTTACATAGCAGTAAGAAGGAAAAAGCTCGCTCAGTCGATTGTCAGATTGCATTACTGCGTGGAATAATCCCTCAAACCTGCTTTTAAAAGTATAATAATTGAGAGAATTTAGTCATTCCACACAAGATTGCTCAAGGGACATGGCTCAGCTGAATTGGCTGCCTTATTTCGCCCGAAAAATAATCAATGATTTCGCTTGAAGGTAATACAATTTAAAAATGTATCTTTGTTATTGTTGCATACTCGCTGAGGTCCGTTGAGACTACTAGAAGATGTGACTAGGCGGCATATGAAACCCAATAACTGTTATAATGATTGTTACCATTATATTCTGTGAAGGCCTTTGCGAGATCTTGATGTCATGAGGGAGAGATATGTCAAATGCTTTCATAGCTATTGTCTTAGATGCAAATTTGTGGATACTCTGTATATTCTGAAGGGAAGGAGCGGTAACCATGCAGACAGTTGGCGTAAACAAGACTAGACATTAATAATAAAAGTGAATCATTGATTACATAATCTGAATGTAGCTCAAGATAGATTTGCCTCCCCAAGTCATGTTTCTTGCCATTCTGCGCCAAGCAACGTTCCAAATATAACAAACCAGGGTCATCAAGCAAGTTCCTTCCCATAGGATCATTTGCATGCACAGATGTCATTCATATGCGGAACGCATGTATGTGATTTGGATGAACCTAAAAACGGGTGTAACTTGCAGCTGGTATCAGATAATCGGCTGAAAGAGAGTCATGACAGTGATGGAAAAGAACAAATAATATTAATAATAATAATAATAATCCTTGCATTTGATATAGCGCTTTTCACGTCAGGAGGACGTCCCAAAGCGCTTCACAGAACACACTTGAAAGTGAATTGACTGTATACTTGTGGGCGAACGCGGCAGCCAATTGCGCACAGTAATGTCCCACAAACAGTCGTAGATTGAAAATGACCAATTTTTTTGTTTTTGGTTTTGGAGGGATTATTATTAGGCTCTGTGTGGAGTAACGAAACTTGCCCAAGGTTTCGCCCTCTGCCTGGAATTGAACTCAGGTCTCTCACTTGCAAAGTGAGTGCTCTAACCACTGAGCTACAGGACTCCAAACACAAATGGAGGAGCGAGATGACAGAGCAGAGAAGATGACGCAAAATGACAGAGATACGAGGTTTGTATATAACCCAAACAACTGCTCCTTCGCAGTAAACGGAAACTTCTGCATGTCATTTGCTGTTAAGCCCTCCTCACGATATCCTACTGCCTTCAAACCAGCATTCTCCAACTACACCATCAACTCTTTCTCAACGATCCGCTCCAATACATACAAATGACAATGTATATCTATGTGGCAGCAGCCATCATTGCCTTGTCAGGTAAGCCATACATTAGATCTATCCGTCTGGTTACTGCACATATCCTGCAATGCCTATGAGTTATTGCACTAAATATCCAACATGCTGCATGACTCGTGGAGTCCTGTTGCTCAGCGGATAGTGAACTGGCCTCGGAAGCGTGAGGATATGGGTTCGATTCCCGGGCGAGACATGCGGCAAGTTTCCTTACACTACAAATACAAACCTCTGTTTACCCAGCGCTAAGTAGCTACACGTTTTTTAATTGGATCAGATTTCGGGCGGAAATAATGCTTTAAAAATAATTGTAATTTTGATAACAATAAGAATGCGTTCATTCAATGCAATGCTCTTTGTGGGAGAATGTTGCGCGCAATTACCTGCCACGTTTCGCCCACAAACTACAAAGTAAAGATATATTCTGTGAAGCATTTGCTGACGTCTGAGCCATGTGATAAGTGGCCATAACAAATCCAATTATTAAATCGATTTGTATTGCTGTTGTTGCTGTTGTGTTGAACGCTGATATCTCTCTGTTTTTCAGGACATTGTGGAGCAGAATCTGTGACACAGCTCCAATCTACTGTAAGAGTGAAAGAAGGGGAAACTGTTTATCTGCAGTGTAATTACACAGCTACAAACGACAATAATCCCTATCTGTTCTGGTACCGTCACTGTCCCAACAAACCTCCAGAATATATCCTTAGAACAGACTCCAGCAACAAGTTCCCGGATCACGCGGACTTCGCAAAGGAACGCTTTTCAACGAATGTGTCTAAAGCGGAGCGAACCGTCCCATTAAATATATCTCATGTGAGAGTTACAGACACCGCGGGGTATTACTGTGCACTGAGCCCCACAGTGGCGTAGATCAGTGACTTAGCTGTACAAAAACTGACAAGTGCAGTCGTGTAGCTCAATAGCTGGAGGACTCGCCTCGCAAACGACACCACCAGAACCAATCAATGTGCAAGTTTCCCTTCTCCACGCAGCAACACACCTCTGGTTAACTTGCAGTGTGGTTGTTGGTCCAATGTTGAATCTCTTTTCCAGCTGTGATAAGTTCTTCAACATAGTAATAATAATAAATTGATCCCTCAATCCAAAGGGATTGACGTGAGCAATATGGTGCTTTGCTTCGGCTACACAATATGCAGTTAACTGGTTTACAACATATTCTGCGAAGCACTTGGAGGCGTTTCGCAGACGTGATGAACGCTATATCAAATGCAAGGATGCAATGATTATTATTACATATAATCGACGTGAAAAGCGCTATATCAAATGGAAGGATTATTATTATATTATATTCACAGAAATAACCTCAAAAGTCTTACATTCTGAGAAGTTCTACCATATGCATTTGTTTTCCTTTGGCAACTTAATAAGTACGAAAACGTCAAAACAACTTAGTACTATATAGCGCCGTTCACAATTCTAAATATAAAATGGTGTAAAACAATTTACAATCAGATGTCTCCAATTGCACTCGTACTGCAGCTACAGTCCTTCAGCAGATGGCGAACTAAATATAGAACAGGAGCTGCAACTCTCATAAATTGACACGTTTCTTTCTGTAACTAACTTTCTTGGAAGCAACAACAGGTGCTTCCTGGTACAGTTGACATAGTTCCCTCATACACGCTATGGCTGCTTCAAACGTAAAGTACAAACTTTGTTTACAGCATGGCTTTAGACTGCTCAGGAAGCAATTTCAATTGCATATTTTGTATTTTATTATCTTTCTCCCAAATAAGCAGCGGCCCTTCAGTGGATGTCACTGCGTTAATAAATGCGTTTGCTTTTATTAACGGGAATATGGTCGTTAGCTTTTGTTTAATTTCAGAAGATGATTAAAGCTCACTTTGTTTAATTTAATTTGGATATCTGAGTTTGCAGATTCCTTAGTTTGATGCAATGCTAAGAAGGACGGGAAAACGATAATAATCACAATAATTATAATAACTATAACAGTAATAGTAAAGATAATAATAATTATAATAATAATTAATAATAATAATTATAATAATAATGATAATTATAATAATAATAATAATAAATATAATAATTATTATAATAAATATAATAATTAATATAATAATTATAATAATTATAATAATTATGATAATTATAATAATCATAATACTTGCCTCTGATACAGCGCCTTGTAAGTTGGAGGCTGTGGCCAAGCGTTTAATATTCGTTTCTGTAAAAAAGAATTCACAGTATGGTGTAGGCCAATACACGAATCAATTTTCACACATTAAAATGATTTGTTTTGTATTAATTTGGGAAGAAGATTAACACTGACCTAATTTATTTTGATATTGGAATTGAAGAACTATCTTATATAGTTGCTCTGTCTTCGACGTAAATCAAAACAGAACTGGACAGCGATAAAATATAATAATCGTTGCCTTTCATGTAGCGTCTTTCATGTTGGCGGTGTTTCAAAGAGATTAATGTCAGCAACTTAAAAATACGTTACTGCAATTCATAGGCAAGCAAACTAGGGCATTTGCATACGCTAATTTCCACATAAATATTATAAATTGAGTGATGGCCTTTATCTGGGGGATACTGTCAATACAGCCCTCATGGAGTGTTGACTTTGATTGTATGTCTGGAGTGTGAGCTCAAAGTGTCGACGTGGGTCCCGAGACAACATCATTGTGACTCCACATATTACCAGCAATAAAGGCGCATATTCACCTCAGCCGTGATGAGAGAAAGTAAATCTGTTTTCCTTAAGGCTAGGCTGCATGATTCAACACCAACAACATTAATGCAGTGACAATAACCGTAATGATCCATGCGTTCGTTATAGCGTATTATGACTTCTTCGAAGCGTGTCAAAGCACTTCACAGAATATACTGTAAATATGTAGTTTGTCGATGAAACGCTAATCTATGACTCCAACCAACTCAATGCACATTGCTTCCGAATCACCAGAAAATCAAGTTCAAGGTCCTCTGGTTAGTGGGTAACGCCTACAATTGGAGACAATAAACCACTGATCCCGTCAGTTCAGCCGCTTCCTCACAACTTGACACAGAAACAGCAACACAGCGATATACAAAGGAAGAGATTACATTATCTGTCCACACCTCAGCAGCCAACATGACAGCTCTCTGCGAGTTACTGATAGCAATCCTCACCATAGCCAGTAAGTGTGTGTGCACATGTCCAGCGCACGACCTTTACATTACATTATATCTGATGCTTAATATTCAGAGCAATCGCCTCGCAAGCTACAGGACCTCTGATCGATTCTCGGGCAATCGAGACTTTCAGCAAAGTTTGCTTGCACCTCACGCCTCTGCTTATCAGATTTAAGTGGAAACCCGGTTTTTAGTCGAATCGTGGACCGCTTTCCGACGGTAATAACGCAATTTTAAAAAGAATCAGCTGACAATAATTTGATTACTCAATACATGGTTTGTTGTTTTTGCTGATGTTGTTGGACATGGCTGTGTTTAATCGCCTGACAGGGTTCTCCCAAAAAAATTCGTCAATTCGCTTTTAAAATATATTCTCTGGGCTCTTTGAGACGTCTGAACTGTGTGATAAGGCGCTGTACAAAAAAATATAATTATTATCATTATAGTGATTTGAATTTATCACTGAACGTTGCTGAGCAAAATGTGTTGTTTTTTGTGTACTTGCAGAAGTCGGCGGACAAGATGTTGTATCCCAATATCCTCCGGAGATAACAGATTTTGAAGGAAAAGACTTGACACTAAAATGTAATATTTCAAGTTTGGACACTGCCTTCTGGTACAAGCAATATCCCGACGGAAAAATTCAGTACTTACTCAGGATATATATCACTGGAAAGGTAGACAAATCTCCTGATCTACCTGAACGTTTCACAGCCGAGCTGATCAAGGAGAATAAAGTAATTGAGCTGCAGATACTCAGGGCTGTTGTGGGTGACAGCGCTGTGTATTGCTGTGCCATGGAGCCCACACTGATAGAGGAGGGCAGGTTCCCCGTACAAAAACTCTGCAAACACTCATAACTTGCTCTCACAATCCAAAAGCCCAGAGCGCAAAGCGGAAGGAAGAAACTTTCAACTAATTGGGGTAGAGAAATCTGATCTTCTGCTGACGTCACGTGGCGCCTTCTGTTTCTCTTTGAACCCTCTCAATGGCTCGTTTCCCCTCGTTACCAAATTGACAGCTGCCCCCGGGGGCGTGAAGCCAACACATATTAGGCCGTTGTCGAGCCGTCGTCACACACTGAGAGGCTTCCGCTGAATACCTCGTCCAAACTGTCTACTTCATAAAATTCCTTGACATTTGAGACAGCGCCTATCAAATCAACGAGTCACTTGAAATCGCTTGAAAGACTATACTGCAAAGTGTAGTGACTGTGTATTGTATGAGCGAAACTCGAGTACGAATTGGACACAGCAGAGACTCTGAAACAGTCGTGGATTGAGTGACAATTTTCTTTGAGGGAAAATTACCCTTGGAAATGGATCAGCAAATGGACTAACAACCGGGTTTGCTACGTGTTATTCGGTAGACAGAAGGGTGTGGAATAAGGAGACCATCCTAAGGTTTAAAGGAAACTTGAATCACGGAAAGTATCGCTATGAAGTGCGAATACACTTTACTCTTCATCCTCCTGAAAGCTGCCGTGTTCGTCTGGGGTGAGTAGGTTTCATCGATAAACCCCGCTTGCGCTTTGCGAGAAATTGTATTTAATTCGACCACAATTAACGAGTGAGTTTCACAAACAGATTTTCTTGTATTACCAGGTGTCAGTGGTCAGGATACAGTCTCACAGTCGCCACTCTCTGTGACCGCTGAGGAGAAGGAAGAAGTGCTTCTCAGCTGTTCCACGACAGTATCGAATCAAGTCTTACAATGGTACACACAGTATCCGAAACAGGCCCTCAAACACTTGGTATCAGGAATGACAGGAGAGCAGCAGAAGGAGAGGATCACAGCTACAATGAACTATAGAGACGGGAGCAGTAATCTGACCATCACACGCACAGGAGTGACAGACGCCGCCACTTACTTGTGTGCAGTGGAGACACAGTGAGACAATCACATGGAGAGGCCGCACACAAACCCCCAGTGATCAGTCAGCAATTCACCTCTTGTTCATCACAGTAACTGCTCAGCACACACTGCCTCTCAGTTTCCCTCAATTTCCTTGAAAATGACGTGATATTCCTGGCGTGTCTCAAGGAATGTGATGACATGCAGCTGTGGAGCGAGAGGTTCTGGGATCAATTCCCGGGCGAGACAGGGAGAAACTTTAGTCAAGTTTTCTTACTCCACATAAACTCCTCTCTTAACTGAATAGGAACCCGGTTGTTTGTAAACTGGCGGAATGCTTTTCCAGAATAATAATTCATTAAAAAGATAATCATTTGAAAATATGTGGGAAATCAGTGGCACAATTTTGGGGTCAATTGAATATGAAAATACATTTCAAATAATTGCATTACATTATGGCCTTTCACAGCAGATGAATATCCCAAGGGAATATTCGGAACGCTGCTGTGTGTAACTTCCTTCCACTCTGCGCCCAACTAATATATAATCATTTCATATTACATGAGATCGCGTGAGTCGAATTGAGACAACTCGATGATGTGATCAGTTCATCTATTAAACTCAATGTTTAACATAATGTTTATTGTTATTATTATATGCTGTGAAGCGCATCGACAGATCTCGAATGCATGATTAGGTGCTATGTCGAAGGCAATTATTATTATTATGTTTACCGAGATGTTTATATTCTTTCGCTTCTGAAGACAAATGTATGGTTATTCTGCAAGTAGTCAGACGGTGTTTCAATCCTGGATATTAGTAATAACAGTAAATTTAAAGCGCTTCATCTGAATTTAGCCTCACATCGATTTATCTCCCTTCGTCTTGGCTCTTAAAATAATAGAAAATGATCCTTGCATTTGGAATAGCGCTTTTCACGTCTTCAAGAGGTCTCAAAGCGCTTAACAGAGTTTACTGTAAAGTGTATTGACCGCATATGTGTGGGCGAACCGCGGGAGGCATTTGCGCACAGCATAGTCCCACAAAGAGTCTTGGAATGAATCTGACCTACTTATTATTGCTTTGGATGGATTACTGTTAGGCGTCTGGAAAAAGGAAACTTGTCCAAAACACGTGACGGTCTTTGCCTGGAGATCTGCGAAGATAATTAATCAGGATGTGTCCTTCGAAGAAGAAAGCAAGTTCATTTACACAGGCACATTGACATGCACAGATGGCACACAGATATGCAACTCACGCAATTGTTTTGGATGAACTGAAATAAGGGTGTAACTTGCTGCCGGTGTCAGACACCTATTCGGCTGAACGAAGACATGTCAGTGATGGAGGAGAACCAATGGACGAGTCAGATGGCAGAGAAGAGAAGATGACGCGCAATGACACATACACAAGGTTTGTACATAACCCTCAGACTTGCTCCCTCACAGTATATGGCAACTTCTACAGATTATTTCCTGTTCATCCCTCCTCATGGTATCTTAGTGACTCCCAGCCAACATTATCCAACTACAAGATCAACGCTCTGTCAACGCCACCTGCCGTTAAATACATATGGCAGTGCTTATCTATGTGACAGCAGTGATCATTACCTTTTCAGGTAAGCGATAAACTCGTCTGTCGGTCTGTTTCTTGACTGTATTAACCAATCCTTATGTCTTGTAGACTAAAATAAGCAAAATCAAGCATGCCTCGTAGAGTCTTGTAACTCACCAAACAGTAACTCACCGGAGTGAATTGGCCTCCCAAGTGAGAGGAACTGGGTTCGATTCCCGGTTGAGACACAGTGAAACCTTAAACAAGTTTCCTTACTCTACACATGTATGAACATGTTTACCCATACTAAGTACATGCCATTTCCGTAGTCGATTGATGGAACGCATTTCGGGGCAAATAACCCCTGAAGAAAACTCCTATTAATAATAATGGGGTCACAAAACGTACAATCACATTATATTCTGTGAAGTGTTTGGTGTCGTCTTAACGGCTTTATAAGGCACTGTGTCAAACACAAGGATAACTATTGTCATTGATGTTATTGTTTTGATGGTTCCCAGGATTTTGTGGAGGAGACAGTGTAACACAGCTCCAATCTATTGTGACAGTGACTGAAGGGGAGGATGTTTCTCTGCAGTGTAATTATTCAGTTGCAAGCGACGGCTCTGACTATCTGTTCTGGTACCGTCACTTAACCAACAAAGCTCCAGAATATATCCTCAGAACATCCACCATCAACAGGAACAAGGACCACGCGGAATTCGCAAAAGAACGTTTCTCAACGAATGTGTCTAAAGCGGAGAGAACCGTCCCATTAAATATATTGCACGTGAGAGTTACGGACTCCGCGGGGTATTACTGTGCACTGAGCCCCACAGTGGCACAGATCAGCGATTCCACCCTACAAAAACTGCCATGTGGAACCCTGTAGCTCAGTGGTTATAGCACTCGCCACACAAGGGAGAGACTTTGGTTCAATTCCCAGCAGAACGAAGCATTGTGCAACTTTCCTTATTCTACACACACATCTCTGGTTACCAGCAGTAAGTGGGAAGCAGGTTGTTAATAGATTGGCGTTTCGATTTTCCAGAGATAACAATTCCTTCGGAATATTAGCGTTGATAATAAATTGGGCACTTCATGCACTGGGATAGCGATGTGTACAATTTGTAGCAGTGCTTTGCACTCACAATATACAGTCAATTCATTTACGGTATATCCTATGAAGCACTGTGTGGCGTCCCGAAGATGTGATACGGCGTAGTATCAAATGCAACTGTTATTGCTATTAATGTTATTAACTGTAGTCATGTTATCATCCAAGTAATAAGTAAAAAATGTCTTGCCTCTGGGGAACGTTGTCACTTGCACGATTCTTTCTGTGCTGCTTTATTCAGTAAGAAAACATCAAAATAAACAAGTTCCATTTATGTAGTTTCCCAAAAAAAATTTCCTCTATTTATAGAGAAACTGTTTATTCTGGTTGGTTGGGGAATGTAGAAGAAAAGTGCATTATCCAGTCCAGTTAGCAGAGACAATTAGAAAAAAAATTATGAAAAATGTAAGGAAATCTGGAAAATTTCCACAAAGATTCTGGGGATGTTAGTTCCGTTCCTATTATCCAGACGAAGTTGGATACATTTATTTTAGGACAGAATTTCAATCGATTGGGGGAAACGGCTGGAATATGAGCTGAGGGATATATCAGCCAAGATATGAATTAACGTTGGAAATGGCTCAAGGAGCAGAATGGCCTCTTGGTATTCCAATTTAGCGCTTTCCACTTAGGGGAGCGTTTTGGCGATGAACTAAAAAGGCAAGTCAGGCAGCAAATGTTTGCACAGAGAAATGACAAATTAAGGAATGTGACCGACGTTGCACAGTAATGTTCCAGGGAAAAACAGAAGATAGGAGTAACGAGCAGGAAAATGTGACAAATATATCAAATTCCAGTGCAAAAACAAAAACAACTATGCTGCGAAACCCCACCAAATGTATATGTGCTGTAGCTACAATCCATCAGCAGATGGCGCACCAAACAAACACATGGAACATGAGCTTCAATTAACATAACTTGTCACGTTGCTTTCTGTCACTAACTTCCTTTGCAGCAGTAACAGGTGCTTCCTGTTGCAGTTAACAGTTTTCACTCATACACACTATTGCTGCTTCAACTGAAATTTCCAAATATTTGCCTAAAGTATTCACACAAGGCTTAGGTTGATGAAGAAACAATTTCTATGCCGCATGCTGAATATTATTGCCTTCATCCCAAATAGCAGCCGCTAATAAATAGTTTTATCTTCGGCAAAACAATTCGCTCTTGAAAGTTGTAACCGTAACGGCTTCAGTCGCCCTTTCAGGCAACGCGTTCAAGATCGGAATAACTTGCTGTGTGAAAAAANTATACGTCTCCACTCCTCAATGTTTGGTCAGGTAACTACATTAAACGTGAGCATTAAGCTACTTAATAGGTATATAACTGTATAATAAAAACATTGATATTTCATCCCGCAACTGACATATTGAAATGCGACTGAAAAGATCACTGTGTAATATGTATTGGATTATTTTATTCTGTTCTGGGCTGACACTCTAGAGCAGACCTGGCTGTCTTTATTGTCGGTGAAGCTCGTCCTACCGAGTTAATATTAAACCCAGGTCCAGGCGGCTTGTTTGAAGGGACTATGAAAATGCCATTGCACTGCTCGAGAAATAACCAGGTTTCTACCGCTGTCTGGGCAGACTTGCATCTATAAAATTCATCCTTCATTCATAGCTGTTTGCGGGACAGTGTTGTGCACAAATCGGGTGCCAAGTTGATAAACACGCTGTCTCTGTACTCGACATTAAAACCAGCAAGGAGTTTTGTGGCGTATTGACAAAATGACAAGGCTGTATATGATAAAAGCATTTCTCAAACACGGTTAATGAACACAAATGTAAGGGTATGTCTTATTCAACACTGTGATAATAACGATAATAATAACAAAGATTGCATTTGATATACTGCCATATTATGTCATTGAGATGTCTGAAACCTCTTCACAGAATACCCTGGAAAGTTGAGTGACAATATTGTATGATGCCAATTGTGTACAGCAGTGTCCCACAAAATGTTGTGGTTTGAGTTGCCTTACTTTGCGGCACTGTGGGAGATTGTGGGGTGTGGGGTGGAGGGGCGGAGGGGTTGGATGGGTCGTTAGATTGTAATGGGGGGAAGGACAAACTTGGTAGCCAACTGTATAAAACAGTGGCCCATACATTGTTGTGGATTGAGTGACTTGATTGTGTGGCACTGTGTGTGTTTGTGTGGGGGGAGTGGAGGAGGCGGGGCGCTGTGTGGGCGGGGCGCTGCGATGTAACGGCAGTGATTGGGTGATGCGTCTCAGTGCGGTCGGGGCAGCGACTGAGTGACGTAGCTCTGTGGACGTGGCAGAGGCTATGTGGGCGGGGCTCTGTGTGGGCGGGGCGCTGTCCATTAGCGGCATTGATTCGGCGATGCGGCTCAGTGCAGGCAGGGCAGTGACTGAGTGACCTACCTTTGTGGGCGTGGCAGTGGCTGTGTGGGCGGGGCTCAGTGCGGGCGGGGCAGTGGCTGATTAACGTAGCACTGTGGGCGTGGCAGTTGCTGTGTGGGCGTGGATCTGTGTGGGCGGGGCAGTGACTGAGTGACGTGGCTCTGTGGGCGTGACAGTGGCTGTGTGGGCGGGGCTCTGTGTGGGCGGGGCTGTAACTGTGTGGCTGCTGAGCCCAAAAGCCCCATCAATCCACATTGGGGAGTTAATGTCAGACACGGGATCAGGTGCTCATGTGGGAGATATATGCTGTGCTCTCAATCACTCTCAGCTTACTTTGCCGTTAGTATCTTTTGTATATATTTTTTAATATCTTGTTTTACCTTTTACAACATTATAGTATTAATAATCGTTTGATTATATATTGTGCCTTTCCATATATTCGAGACGATTGTCAGCAGCACTTTTGATCAAACAGTCATTGATTGAGTGTCCAAATTGTTATCTATTTTATTATTGATTTATTATTTAAGTGTTAATTACCCCTGGAAAAGAGAGATGCCATTCAACAAACAACCTTGATCCTATTTACTGCTTATTAAACAGCGGTGTATGGACCAAGAAAATTGTCTGAAGTTTCGCTGTGCCCTGATTCAAAAGCCAGATAACTCTTGCTTCTGAGGCGAATGCTCTCACCAATACGTTACAGTCTCCACATTAGACAAACTTGCTGCTCAACAATATGTTCTTTTAAATCACAGGAAACAGCCTGCAAGATATTGGGAATCAACCGATTGCTGAAATAACAGTTGAAGAGGGAAAAGATGTGAAATTATCCTGCGCCTTACAGAAAATCAGTGATACCTCCTATCTCTATTGGTATAGACAAGTTTCCAGGAACGCTCCTGTCTACATTCTTCTGTCTGTTGCAGGGAAGGATAATAAGAGCCCTGACTTCCAACAACGATTTTCCTCCAAAGTCGATAAAACGAAAGAAGATTTCAAACTGAGTATTGCCACCGTCCTGATCGGGGACAGTGCCGTGTATTACTGCGCCAACGAGCCCACACTGCTTCCGTGGTGTGGCGACTCCGTATAAAAACTGCAACTGGTTCATTTGCTGCTGAACAGCGAGGCGGAACCATTGCATCAAGTAAAATTAAAACAGCATTTATATCTGTTGACTTATATAGTCCAGTGCTATATTGGTTTGACCTGAGCTAATTCAGCTCGCAAGCGTGAAGACTTGGGTTGGATTCCCGGGTGGGACAAAACATTGGGCAAATTTCTTTGCTCCACACACATTCCTCTGCCTTCCTATCAGTTGTAGGAACACGGTTGGCATTCCATCAGCGTAACGCTTTTCCAGGAGTAACAATTCCTTAAAAATTATAACAACAGTTTGGTAGCTCAATCGTTTACTCTTTGTGTGCAATAGACTGCCACGTTTCAACTGTCACAATCACAATATCGTTGCTACACATAATATAATATAACATAATTGTTATTTTGCCTCTGTCTTTCTCGCAGACGCAGGAACACGGTTGGTAGTCTCTTCGCTGATCGCTTTTCCAGAATTAATAATCCCTTAAAAAAATAACAGCAAGTTGGTCACTGAAAATATGAATACTCGTGTGCAGCAGACGACCCGCTTCGCCCCCAGTAATCTCTGTACATCATAATGCTGCACATTAAATTCTGCGAAAAGCTTTCTGTCGTCCCAATGGCACTATACGGCGCTTTATCAAAGGCAATCATTACTGTAATCATCATTGTTAATTTGGGTTAAGTGTAACAATTATAGTGAGGTGTTTAACCACTGGGTGTCGCTGATATTTTGTGGAGACACCACAGGCTGAAAAGGTTGTGATGAGTGGTTCAACAACGCATTATCGTGCAATTCAATCGTACTCAGAAGCTTGTCAACCTCGTCCGTTTCCTTGGTTTATACTTTCCATTCAGAAGGACAGATGTACACGAAATATAGAGAGTCGGTATCACAGTTTTTTACAACGTGTAGGATATCAGTCCGCACAATGTAAGCGAGCATCAGGAATCTGTGACTGTTCTTCTCCCACGATTAATGGAAAACATCTTCCTTATATCCTAATCTATCTTAGATTTGGTTTCTACGGAACCCTAGGAACCTATTGATCTCATTCGCTTAATCACAAAGGTCCTGATACACTATTCTTGCAATTCGCCAAGCTATCAAGATCTGGGCTCATTCCTCAGGACATCTGGACGTATAGCTCAGTGGTTAGAGCACTCGCCTCGCAAGGAGACATATGTTCGACTCTTATTCGGGCAAAATTTTTTGGCACTTATCCTTACTCCACACGGTTTGGCTTAACATTGCAGTAAATAGTAACCCGGTTGCTACTCAGATGGCTGATAGATTTCAGTGGTAACATTCCCCCAAAAAGGGCTAAATAAGTCATTCAAGCCACAAATATTTGTGGGCGACGTATGTGCGTAATGATCTGCCGCACTGTCCTACAACTTATGCCGTCAATTGACTTTGCAGTATACTGCATGTAGCGCTTTGAGACGTCTCAATGACGTGATAAGGCGTTGTATGAAAAGCAAGCAAGGGTTATTGTTATTTTTACCTTTATCTGCTTCAATCTTTGTAACTCGCTTCCTCTTCACTGTCTCTTTCACACATTGCTGTGGTTTGCCTCTGCGAGGCGGAGGGAATCTGAACTTAAAAGATAGGAGGAGTCGCAATACATCTCCAGCAATGAACAGAGACAGAGTAATGACGCGGGGATAAGAGTCAACGTCTCAAGTGAACCAACGTTTATCCATCAGACGCTGACTTTAGATGATTTCTGGTTGCAATTCATCCGGATACATTGACGTGAATCGAAGGGAGTCGAGAATGAAGCAGATTTTCAGCGCAACGTATATTATTTTGAATTTAACAATAAAGCTTTGCTGTAAGTAGTGCATGAATTTGGATCAACAAATTCTTTTTTACCTGCTAAATAATTACAGTTTATCGCGCCAGACACTATCTTAATTCCTTTGCGAGTATGTTCATTTATATTATCTTTCCAGGTGTATTGGCTGAAAGTGACGTTTCACAGTCACCTCAGGTCGTGACAGGGAATGAAAATGGAAACGTATCTATGGAGTGCAACACCACTGTGTCCGGCCCAACCTTTCATTGGTACACACAGTATGGAAACGGTTCCATCCGGTTCTTGGTTTTGGGAACAAAAGACATCAATGTGAAGGACAGGATAAGCGCTTTGGCTAATACAAGACAGAGAAACTGCACTCTAACAATCCAAGACCTGCGAGTGTCAGACACCGCCACTTACTTCTGTGCGGAAGGCACAGTGCTGTGTGTCTAAGAGGTACCTGTACAAAAACATGTTGGTTTTACTGCAACTCAACGGTTAGAGCACTCGCTTCGCAAACGAAATAATTGGGTTCAATACCGGGCAGTGCCAAATGTTGGCCAAGTTTCGTTACTCCACATGCGTCTGTCTATCCAGCAGTAAGTCGGAATATGGTTGTTAGTTGATTGACCGATCGTTTTTCCGATGGTGATAATTCCTATAAAGAGAGAAAAAATTTCAATGCACAACTGTGTGTGGGACACTGCTACGCGCAAACGGCTGCGACATTTCGCCGTTAACATAAACAGTCAACTTACTTCACCGTACAACCTACCAAATGCTATGTGTCATCGAATAGGTGATGAAGCGCTGTATTAAATGCAAAGATCCTTATTATTTTTAATGGTTTACTGAGGCGGAACGAGGAACCCGATTCACAGCAGTTTGGATGATCTCTTTTTTCGGGTGTAATAATCCATCAACAAAATGGATCACTCGATCAAAGACTGTTTGAGAGACGCTGCACTATGCACTTGGCTGCCGGGTGTTGTCCACAAAATACACTGTCGATGCACTTTACACGGTACCCTCGGAGGACCGTACAGTCGACTCGGACAAGTGGTAAATCGTTATGTTAATTACTTTTATTATAACCCAAAGGTTGGTTTAGATAATCATATGCATGGAAATGGTTTCCACATATGTCAGACACCAGTTTAACAAAAATACATGATTATGTATGTAGGATCATTCCGCGAAATAAATCGTAAAACACAGTAACTTGAAGAAATGAGTTATCGTAGAAAACTTGTACTTTGTACCCAAACTGCTGAAACCCAGATGCATAGAGCGGAAAGTGACGGAAGGGAAACTTTCAAATAATTGGGGCAGAGACATCTGAGAAACTGCTGACTTCACGTGGCTCCTCGCCTTTCGCTTTGAACCCTCTCAATGGCTCGTTTCACCTCGTTATCAAATTGACAGCTGCCCCCGGGGATGTGATGGCAGCACACATTAGACTTGTGTCTCTAGCCGTCTGCACACACTCAAGGCTTCCACTGAATACACCGTCCTGCCTTCTGGTGATTGTCTATAACACAATAATCCTTGACATTTAGTAGAGCGAATAATTTCGCCTCTGAGATGTCTCAATGCGCTTCACAGAATATACTGTAACATAGAGTGACTGTGCATTTTGAAGACGAAATGCGTAAATGCATTAAAAATGCGTGTAACTTGCTTCGGGTTTCAGACACCCGATTGAGCACAGCACATCACTGCTGGAAGAGAACCAATCAAAGAGTGAGACGGCAGAGCAGAGAACATGACGCAGAGACTCAAGATTCTTACGTAAACCTCAGACCTGATCCCTCACAGTATAGGGTAACTTCGGTAGATTACTTCCTGTTCAGTGCTCCTCACTATATCTTACTCTCTGCCAGCCAACATTCTCCAACTAAACCATTATCGTTCTCTCAACGTCCGTGACATTAAATGCACATGATAATGTATATCTGTGTGGTAGCAGCTATCATTGCCTTGTCAGGTAAGCCATAAAATCATTCTATCATTCTATTTCCTGCACATATTATCAAATGCTTATGTTTTATTTAAGGATTTTATGAAATACTCTACCGTAGAAGGCTGTAGATGCTCAGTCCATGTGCAGATTCAAGGCTGCGATTGAGAGATTTCTAAAGGATGGAGGGATTAAGGGACATGGGGCAAAAGCGAGCAGATGGAGTTAGGTTAGAAGATGAGCCATGTTATTATTGAATGGCGAGGCAGGCTCGAGGGACCGGAAGGCCTATTCCTGCTCCTAATTCCTATGTTCCTATGTTTTTCTGTTTATTGCATAAAAAGCCAATACGGTCCATGCCTCATGGAGACATCTAGCTCAACGGATAGCGAACTGGCCTCGCAAGCGAAAGGATCTGGGTCCCGATTCCCGGACAGACAGGGCGTAACCTTATGAATTTTTCCATACACCACAAATACACACCTCTGTTTACCTTGCAGTCAGTTGGTAGCCGTTTGTTAAGCGATTGTTGGATCACATTTCGACGGCAAATCACCCTTTAGAAAAACATATACTGATAATAACATTAAGAATGCTGAAATTTATTCAATAGCTATTTTGGGGAGAATGTTGTGCGCAATTAACTGCCACGTATCGCCCACAAACTACAAAGCAGATGTATATTCTGTGAAGCATTTGCAGATGTCTCAACCAAGTGATAAGCGGTTATGTCAAATCCAATTATTATTTTTATTATTATTGCTGTTGAACTCTGATATCTGTCTACTTCGCAGGACATTGTGGAGGAGATTCTGTGACGCAGCGCCAATCTACTGTGATAACGAATGAAGGGGATGATGTTTATCTGCAGTGTAATTACACAACAACACGCATCAACACTCCCTATCTGTTCTGGTACCGTCACTATCCCAACAATGCTCCAGAATATATCCTGAGCACAGACACCAAAAACAGGATCAAGGACCACGCGGACTTCGCAAAAGAACGTTTCTCAACGAATGTGTCTGAAGTGGAGAGAACCGTCCCATTAAATATAATCCAAGTGAGAGTTACAGACTCCGCGGGATATTACTGTGCACTGAGCCCCACAGAGGTACAGATCAGCGATTCTGCCCGACAAGAACTGCCTGTAGCTAAATGTTTATAGCACTCGCATCGAAAGCAACCAAGCAAGCAAGATACGTGGGTTCGATTCACGGCAAAGTGTTTTGTGGCGTTTCGAAGATCTGATTGTGCACTGTATTAAATGCAACGATACTTATTATTATTAAGTACGATCATGTTATTTTCACATAAGTAACTTCATATATTTTGCATTCTGCGGAGAACTGCACATGGAATTGTCTTCCTCTGATATTTGAATAAGTAGGAATAAATAAGAAATATTAACTTGCATTTACGTAGCGACACTCATAACGGGAAAGCTATGATGGGCCGAAATCAATTCGCTATCAACTGTCTCCAAACCTACATGTGCTGTAGCTGCAATCCACCAGCACTAAAATCACACATAACATGAGCAGCGACTGACATAACTTGTCATGTTCCTTTCTGTAAGTACGTTCATTGGCAGCAATAACAGGTGCTTCCTGTTACAGTTCACATAGTTCACTAATATACACTGTTGCTGCTTCAGCTGACATTTAAAAAACATGATTATCACAAAACTTAGCTGGTGCAAGAAACATTATTTGTGTCAATTTTTATGTTTACTATCTGTCCCCCCAAAAAGGCAGCCACCTTTATGTGGATCTCACGACGGTAACAAAGGTAGTACATTTTGATATGAGCAATATCGTCATTTATATTGGTTTAATTGGAAAAATAATATAATAATAATAAACTTTGCATTTGATATAGCGATTTTCACGTCGGGAGGACGCCCCATAGCGCTTCACAGAACACACTGTAAAGTGAATTGACTGTATATTTGTGTGCGAGCGCGGCAGTCAATTGCGCACAGCAATGTCCCACAAACAGTCGTAGATTGAAAATGACCAACTTATTATCGTTTTTGGTTTTGGAGGTGTTAAAACTGACCTATTTAAACTTAATGGAATAACTGAAGAATTGTCTTGGATATAATGTGAGCTCAAACTGCAGAACTGGGTCCAGAACCAACAACATTCAGAATCACAAGTGAAATTACGAGTAACAGAGAGAGATTATCTCTTCAGCCTTAATGATAGAAAATAAAACGTTATTTTCTTAAGCTAGGCTGCATGGTTCAAAATAAACCAAATGAATGCGTTTATAAAAATAAAGAAAATAATAAGCAGCTTTACGTTTGATATAGCGCCTTATCGTGTCATGGGGCCGTGTGACAGTGCTTCACAGCGTATACATTAAAGAAAATTGTGAACGGGTGAAACGCGACTACTCACACCCTAGCCCAGATCCATTGGCTTCCAATCCGCGGCAGATCAATTTGACGATCCTCATAAGAGAAAGTAACAACAACAGATGAAGGTTGTCACTCAGCCTTGAAGAAAGAAGTTGACACTTGAGATGAGGTTGTATGGGTCATCGATTCATCAAATAAATGCATTCATTATAACATTTAAAATAAAAATAAGGTTTTAATTTGATGTCGTGCTGGATCACGTCTTGGAGATATCACAAAGCGTTTCACATACTACACTATAAAGGTAATTGTTAGGGGTTGAAACGTTCGTCAACGTTCCCATCCAAGCCCAGACCCAATGGCTCCCAATCGCCAGCAGATCAAGTTCAAGATTCTCTGGTTAGTGGGAAATGCCTACAATTGGAGACGATAAACCACTGAACCCGTCACGTCAGCCGCTTCCTCACAACTTGTCACTGAAGCAGCGACACAGCGATATACAAAGCAATTGAGTCCATTATCGGTCCACACGTCAGCAGCCAAC
Organism: Callorhinchus milii; assembly: GCF_018977255.1. NCBI lineage: Eukaryota > Metazoa > Chordata > Chondrichthyes > Chimaeriformes > Callorhinchidae > Callorhinchus > Callorhinchus milii. Next base: position 158,818 of record NW_024704807.1, read on the forward strand.
ATGACAGCTCTCTTCCAGTTACTGATAGCAATCCTCACCATAGCCAGTAAGTATGTGTGGACATGCCCAGCGCATGATTTGTACACTATAAAATATCAGTTGCTTAATATTTAGAGCAATCGGCTTGCAAGCGAACGGACCTGTGTTCGTTTCTCGGGCAATCGAAACTTTTAATAAGTTTCACGCTTCTCTTTTTATTGGGAAACCGATTGTTCGTCGATTAGCGAATCGCTATCCGAGGGTAACAACCCATTAAAAAAAAATCAATTAACTGTAATCAGATCATTCAATCTATGATCTGTTGTTAATGTTGTTGGACAATGCTGTGTTTACTTAGCTGTTCAGTTTCGTCTAAAATATTTAGTCAATTCGGTTTACAATGTATTCTCTGGGCTCTTTGAGACATAAACTGCGTGATAAGGCGCTATATAAATAGAATAATTATCAACAGTACAACTCATTGAAATATCACTTAAATTTGCTCAGCAAAATGTGTTGTTTTTGCTGTTCTTGTAGAAGTCGGCGGACAAGAGGTTGTATCACAATATCCTCCGGAGGTAACAGATTTTGAAGGAAAAGACGTGACACTAAAATGTAATATTTCAAGGTTGGACACTGCCTTCTGGTACAGGCAATATCCCGATGGAAACCTTCAGTACTTGTTCAGGATATATGGCTCTGGAAAGGTGGACAAAACTCCTGATCTACCGGAACGTTTCACAGCCGAGCAGATCAAGGAGAATAAAGTAATTAAGATGCAGATATACGGGGCTGTTATGGGTGACAGCGCTGTGTATCACTGTGCCCTAAACCCCACACTGCTACAGGAAGGCAGATACCCCGTACAAAAACTCAGCAGACAATAATATCTTGCTCTCACACATTTAACATGTGCTTTAAACAGACTGAAATATGCAATTAAAACAGGGAGATTGGTGTAGCTCTGTGTTTATAGCACTTGCCTCACAATCGACAGACGTGGGTTTATTGCCAAGAGAACTGATCATGGTGCAACTTTCCTTATTCCACCTTCCCGTCTCTGTTTACCATCAGAAAGTAGGAAGCAGGTTGTCAATCGATTGGCCGATCGATTTTCCAGAGTTAATAATTCCTTCAGAATAATCGTGTTAATAGTAAATTGTTCACTTCATCCAATGGGACACCGATATTTACAATTTGCTGCCGTGCTTGGCCCTCACAATATGCAGTCAATTGATTGACTGTATATTGAAGGAAGCACTGTAGTGGCGTCTCGAAGATGTGATATGGCGCTGTATCAAATGCAACTATTATTTTTCTTGTTATTAACTGTAGTCATGTTATCATTCCAGTAATAATAAAAAAATGTCTTGCATTCTGCGGAGCGCTGCCATGTGCAATATTCTTACTATGCTGCATTAGTAAGTAAGAAAACATCAAAACAAACAATTTCCATTTATATTGCTGACACAGAAACTATTTTCTCTATCTATAGAGAAACTGCTTCTTCTGGTGGTTGGCGGCATGCAGAATGAGGTTGCATCGGAGCCAGTCCAGTTCGCAGAAAAAAATTTCAGGAAAAAATTCAAGAAATCTGGAAAACTTCCACAAAGATGCTGCAGAGATTGATTCCATTCATGTTTCCCAGACTGAGATGGATACATTTATTTTAGCTCAGAATTTCAAGGAATACGGAGAAAAGGTTGCAATGTGTGTTGAGAGATAAATCAGCCATGATGTAATGTAACGTTGGAACAGGCTCAAGGAGCTGATGGTCTGCTCCTATTACTATTTAGCGCTTTACACGTTGGGGAGCGTCTTGGTGAATCAAAAAAGAAAGAAACCAATTTGGGGAATTTACGTTAAAGAAGGATGAATTTTAACTTTCATTTTAAGTTTATTGAGCACATTTGCCTCGGGACGTCCGCCTGACACGAACGGACTTACCTGAATGCCCCTCTGATGTTACTCTGTTTTAAAATGCTATACGTCAGCGAAGTGTTCAGTCAAATAATCTAATCGATGAAGTAAAAAGTTAGTGAATTGAATTAAATTGGGGGAGCAAGTGTTTGCACAGAGACACGTCAAATTAAGGAAATGTGAATGACATCGAATGGTCGAATGCTCCAGGGAAGACCAGAAAATATGAGGAACGAGAGGGGAGATGAGACTAATGTATACAATTTCAGTGGAGAAACAGCACCAGGGAAAGTCAAGTCGGGACCATAGCAAATATGCTTCGAACCCTCTCCAATTGCAAACGTGCTGTAGCTACAATCTACCAGCAGATGGCGGACTAAAGAAACACATGCAACATGAGCTGCAACTTACATGACTTGTCACGCTCCATTCGGTAACTAGTTTCCTTTGCAGCAGTAACAGGTGCTTCCTGTTGTGCTTGACATAGTTCACTCATATACACTATTGCTGCTTCAAATGTAATTTACAAATGTTGTCTAAAGTATTAACACAAGGCTTAGGTTTCTCAGGAAATAATTTCTATCTCACATATTTTATATTGTGCCCTTTTCACAAATAGCAGCCGCTGTTAAGTTGTATTCTCCACTGTATTGCAATTCTCTCTTGAAAGTTGTTATATTATCGGCTTCTGCCACCCTTTCAGGCAATGCATTATAGATCAGAACCACTCGCTGTGTGAAAAAAATGCTTCTCCTCTCCTCAATGCTTATTCAGGCTACTACACTAAACGTGAATATTAAGCTATTTAATACGTTTATTACCATATAATTAAAATATACTTTGATATTTCATCCCGCAACTGAAACATTGAAAAGCCACCGAAGTGCTCACTGTGTAATACATATTGGATTATGTTCTGATGTTCTGGGCTGACACTCTAGGGCAGGCCTGGCTGTCTGTATTGTCGGTGAAGCTTGTCCTACCGAGGAGATACTAAACCGAGGTCCAGACATCTTGCCTGATGGGACTATAATGATGCCATAGCACTGCTCGAGAAAGGACAAGGTTTCTACCGATGTCTGGACAGATTTTCTATCGGTAAAATTCGTCTTTCATTCATAACTGTTTGTGGAACATTGTTGTACACAAATTGGAGGCCACGTTGACAAACAATCTGCCTCTGTATTCGACATTAAAACCTGCGAGGAGGTTTGAGGCGAATCTACGAAATGACAAGACTGTGATCGATGAAAGCGTTTCTCAAACACGAATAATCAACACAATTGTAAGGTCATGTATTATTCAATATTGTAACAATATCGATAATAATAACAAAGGTTGCATTTGCTATACTGCCATATTAAGTCATTGAGACGTCTCAAAGATCGTCACAGAATATACCGAAAAGTGGAGTACTATATTCTTTTATGCCAATTGTGTACAGCTGTGTACCACAAAAAGTTGTGGGTTGAGTTGCCTTATTTTATGGCACTGTGTGTGTGGCAGTGTGTGGGGGGTGAGGTAGAGCGGGGGATTGGGTAGTCATGGGCGTTAGATTGTATTGTGTGGGACAAACGTGGTAGCTAACTGTGTAAAAGATCGGCCCACAAAAATTTGTGGATTGAGTGACCTGATTTTGTGGCACTGTGTGTGTTTGTGTGGGGGAGGGGAGGGGGCGGGGCGCTGTGTGGGCGGGGCGTTGTAATGCAACGGCAGTGATTGGGCGATGCGGCTCAGTGCGGGCGGAGCAGAGTCTGAGTGACGTATTTCTGTGGGCGTGGCAGTGGCTGTGTGGGCGTGGCTCTGTGAGGGCGGGACAGTGACTGAGTGACGTAGCTCTGTGGGCGTGACAGTGGCTGTGTGGGCGGGGCTCTGTGTGGGCGGGGCTGTGACTGTGTGGCTACTGAGCCCAAAAGCCCCATCAATCCACATTGGGGAGTTAATGTCAGACACGGGATCAGGATGCTCATGTGGGAGACATGTGCTGTGCTCTCAATCACTCTCAGCTTACTTTGCCGTTAGTATCTTTTGTATATCTTCTTTTGTTAACATCTTGTTATACCTTTCTCAACAATATAACATTAATAATCCTTTGATTAGATGTTGCGCCTTTCCATATATTCGAGACGATTGTCAGCAGCTCTTTTGATCAAATAGTCTCATCGATTGAGTGTCCAAATTATTATCTATTTTATTATTGATATATCATTGAAGGGCTAATTACCGCTGGTAAAGAGAGATGCCAATCGAGTAGCAAACTTGTTTCTATTTACTGCTTGGTAAACAGGGGCGTATGGAGCAAGTAAAGTTGCCTAAGCTTTCGCTCTGCCCTGCTATAAAAGCCAGATCCACTTGCTTGTGAGGCGATTGCTCTCAACACTACACTGCAGGAATCCACAGAAGACAATCTCAACACTATTTTCTTTTAAATCCCAGGAAACAGCCTGCAAGACATTGGGAATCAAACGATTGCTGAAATATCAGTTGAAGAGGGAAAGGATGTGAAATTATCCTGCACCTTAAAGAAAATCAGTGATGCCAACTATCTTTACTGGTACCGACAAGCTTCCAGAAACACTCCTGTCTACATACTTTACTCTATTGCAGGGAAGGATTATATGAGCCCTGACTTCCCAGATCGATTTTCCTCCAAAGTCAATAAAACTAATGAAGATTTCGAACTGAGTATTGTCACCGTCCTGATCAGGGACAGTGCCGTGTATTACTGCGGCAAAGAGCCCACACTGCTGCCGAGCTATGGCGACTCCGTACAAAAACTCCAACTGGTTGTTTTGCTGCTGAACCGCCAGGGGGCGCCATTGCATAAAACTGACTTTATATCTGTTTAAATACAGAGAAAACCGGTCAAGCCTTTGGAGACGCATGAAAAAGTATTGTTTATTCTTTTATAATGCAAGCTGCACTTAAAACATGATCATTCTAATAAATTAGAGTGGAACATGTCGAAAGTCCTGTAGTCATTGGTTGCAGGTTAGAGTATTTACCTCGCAAGCAAGAGGACCTGGGTTCGATTCTCGGATGGGATTAAACAGTGGCCTAAATTCTTTGCTCCACATGCACGCCTCTGTATACCTAGCAGTAATATGAACACGATTTGTAAGTCGACTGGTGGATGGCTTTTCAAGCAGCATCAATCCATTGAAAATAAAATATGTTCTCTCAATCTGTAACTGTTTGTGGGCAATATATTATCACTTTTCACCCCCAAAATTTCACAATCACAACACTGTACTGTATATTCTGCAAAGCAAATAAGACGTCTCAACGGCATTGTTAATAAATGGCATGGTACCAAGTGAAAACATTTATGGGTTCACAGTAACAAATATATTTCGCTGTCTGAACACTGGGTGACACTGGTTCGCTGGTATTTTGACCAGACACCACTGGCTTGAAAGCGTGCGAAAAATGGTCCAATAAAGCATGTTTCTGTTCCCCACTTCTAATCATTTTCAGAGTGTTACCAGCCGCATACCTTTGCTTGGTTTACACTTTCCATTCTGAACAACAGATACACTCGAAACGTAGAGTATTGGAAACAAAGTTTATTACAAAATTGTAGGCGATCACAGTCGACACAATGATAGGGAGTATCAGGATTCTCTCACTGTTCTGCTCCCACGTTCACTGGAAAATTATTACTTATATCCTATACTATCCTAAACCTGTTTGTACGGAACCCAGAGAAACTCTTTATCTCATTCCCTTCATCACAAAGTTCTTCACACACTATTCCTGCAAGTCTACCAATTATCAAGATACGGGGTCTCCGCCGAACTACATGTTGGTCCTATAGTTTAATGGTTAGAACTATCTCCTCGCAAGCAGGAAAACGAATGGCGCATCGGTATCCGGGGTAATAGTAACTTACAAAATGTTGTGAATTGTTCACCCAATCATCGACTGTTTGTGTGCTTCTGCAATGCAAACGTGGCTACCACGCATCGTTCTATAAATAGAGCCAATTAATTTCACTGCATTTTCCGCGAAGCATCTCGAGACGTATCCAAGACACTTTAAGGCGGTGCATCAAATACAAGGATTATTATTATTATTTGTATCTTTCCTTGAGTCTTTGTAACTAGGTCTCTCTACACTGTCTCTTTCACAAATTACTCTGGTTTGCCACAGTGAGGGAAAGGGAATCTGAACTTAAACGATAGGAGGTGTCGCAATACTCCTCCAGAGACAAGACAACGTCGCGGCGCTAAGAGACAACTCGTCAAGTGAAGAAGCGTTCAAAAGCGAGGAGCTGCATTTGGATTATTCCCTCTGGCATTTCGATCAAAGATTTTGATGTGAATCGAGAGTTGAGAATGAAGCAGATATTCAGCACAACGTATATTATTTTGAATTTAATAATATCTCTACTGTGTAAGTAGGTTATGAGTTCGGGCAAACTCACTCTTGTTTTCCAGTTAAATAATTGGCAATTGTCCTGGCAAATATTCTACGAATTTCTTTTCAACAACTTATATTTCTATTTCTCAGGTGTCTTTGCTGAAAGTGCTGTCTCACAGAGACCTCAGACTGTGACAGAGAATGAAAATGGGAATTTATCTGTCGAGTGCACCAACACTGAATCCACCACTGCCTTTCATTGGTACAAACAGTTTGGAAACGGCTCCATCCGGCTCTTCGTTTTGGGAACAAAAGACATCAATGTGAAGGACAGGATAAGAGCTTTGGCGAATACAAGACAGAGAAACTGCACTCTAACAATCCAAAACCTGCGAGTGACAGACACCGCCACTTACTTCTGTGCAGCGAGCACAGTGCTGTGTGTCTATGAGGGACCTGTACAAAAACGTGCTGCGTTTACTGCAGCTCAATGGTTAGAGCACTCGCCTCGCAAGAGAGATAAATGGGTTCGTTTCCCGGCAGCAAAGGCAAACACGGCTGTTAGTCGATTGGCAGAACACTTTTCGTAGGGTAATAATTCCTTAAAAAAATGAAAAAGTGACAAAAGTTTACTCAATCGATCAACCGACTATTAGCGAAATTTACGGCTGCGTTTCATCCAAAGTCAGTACACTTTTCTTAATCACAGACGAATTTTTAACCAGCTGTAAGTAGGAAACTGGTTAATAATCGACTGGTTCCTTCAAACTAAATAAAGATAATGTGGGCACTCTTTGAGCAACTGTTTTTGAAATGCAACTGTGCGCAATTGACTGCCAAGTTTCGTCAACAAAAAACACAGTGATTAAATTTTTAAGTGTACATTTAAAGCTCTTTGAGGCGTCAAGAGGATGATAGCAACAGCAAAGCTTATCGTTATATTTCAGTTTGTTTGAATACGTAATATCATGGTGATGTGTTGCCTCTTGTGTCAGACACACATGTTACAAACATCAGTTTAAAATATAAAGCATCATTCAGCGAAATAAACCGTAAAACACTATAACTTGTAGCTATGAAATAGATAAGTCAACTTGTGTTTTGCACCCAAACTGCTGTAACCCAGAAACCTAGACCGGAAAGGGGCGGGAAAGAAACTTTCCACTAACTGGTGCAGAGACATCCGAGAAACTGCTGACGTTACTTGATTCCTCATCTTTCGCTTTGAAACCTTCCAATCGCTCGTTTCACCTCGTTACCAAATTGACATCTGCCTCAGGGGATACGAAGCCAACGCGCAGTGGTCGATCGTCCAGCCGTCTGAACACACTCAGGCGCTTCCACTGAATACCTCCTCCTACCTTTATTTGACTATATTTATTAATAATACTTGCATTTTAAACAGCGCCTTATCTCGTCTCTGAGACGTCTCAAAGCGCTTCACAGAATATACTGTAAAGTGATGTGACTGCATTTTGAATACGAAACGGGATTATTACCCCCACAAACGAAACTAACATTCGACCAACAACAAGTTTCCTACTTACTCATCTGTAAACAGTTGTGTTTGGGGATTAATGCAACACGGCCAACATTTCCCATCGCTGGGAATCGAAACGAGGTCTCTCGCTTGTGTGTCGAGGGCTTTAAGCATTCAGCTTCAGGACTTCGCAGGTGGCACATGTTTTTGGAACTCATGGACGAGTTTGGGATCAACTTCCATATGGGTGTAACTTGCTGCAGGTGTCAGACCCTCAGCTGAAGAAATGAATGTTAGCGATGGAAGATAAGCCATGGAGGAGCGAGATGGCAGAGCAGAGAAGATGTCCCAAAATGACAGTGGCACAAGGTTTGTACGTAACTCTCATACCTACTCCTTCACAGTGTATGTAACTTCTGTACGTTGTGTCCTGTTCAGCCCCATTCAAGGTATCTTACAGCCTCGCAGCCAACATTCTCCAACTGCACCATCAACGCTCTCTCAACTTCCAGTGATATTGAATACATATGACATTGTATATCTATGTGGCAGCAGCCATCATTATATTGTCAGGTAAGCGATCAGCTCGCTTCATCAGTCTGGTTCTTGCAAATAAAATCCAATGCCTACGTTTTATTGCACAAAGCAACTAATACGCTGTCGGATATTTGTGGACCTGGAGTACTGTAGTTCAGTTTTTGTCTCACAAGCGAGAGGAGCTGTGTTCGATTCCCGGGCGGCACAGGTCAAATACTTAGGCAAGTTTCCTTACTCCACACACACGCCAATCTTTGACTACCAACATGCAGGATTTCGGATAAAGGCCGATAGGCAGATGACTTTTATGGTGGTGACAATCCTGAAAAAAATTTATAACCCGTGATAATATGGGTACCTTAAGCAGGACATTTATGGGTTAATTCTGTGCGAATTGGCTGCAGTGCTTTGCCCAGAAAATACATTTCATGCGTATTACATGAAGCACATGGACACCTGAAAGTTGTGATCAGTCTGTATATAAATTGTAAGCGTTATCATGATTATTATTGTTATTGGACTCAACGCTGTTTTGTGTCTCGTTTGCAGAACATTGTGCAGGAGACGCAGTGACACATTTCCTATCTGCTCTAACAGTGAATGAAGGGGAGGATCTTTATCTGCAGTGTAATTATGCAGTTACATGCTCCAGCAATCCCGGTGTGTGCTGGTACCCTCGCTATCCCATCAAAGCTCCAGAGTGTACCCTGAGCACATCCATCAACAACAAGATCAATAAACATGCAGACTGCCATATGGATTCCTGCAGTTCATTAATTATTGCAATCGCCTCGCAAGAGAGTGCACCTGGTTTTGCTTCCTGGCAGTAAAAGTAGGAACCCTGCTGTTAGTCGATAAGTGGATCCCGTTCCGGTTTAATAAATCCTTAAGATAATATTAATAATATAGTGGTCACTTAATCCAATGGGACACTGTTGTGTGCAAGTGGCTGCTTCGCACACAATATGCAGATAATTCGATTACAGTACATTATCTGAAGCGCGTCTCGAAGATGCGATTTGGCACTATATCAAATGCGAGGATTATTATGAAATATGATCAGATTATTGGCACAGAAATAACTTCATGTGTCTTACTTTCTGGGCGGACCTGCCTATGCACTTGTTAGCCTCTGTTTTTTTTAATCAGTGGGACAACATAAATAACAACTAATTGTATTATTTAACAATTTGCTGTCAAATGTCTCCAATTGTACACTTGCTTTTGCCACAATCCATCAGCAGATAGCGCACTATACACACATATAACATGAGTTGTACTTACAAAACGTGACAGTTTCCTATCTGGAACTAACCTCCTTGGCAACAATAACAGGTGCTTCCTGTTACAGTTGGTGTTGGTTCCCTGACACAGACTATTGCTGCTTCAGCTTAAATGTACAAATGTTGCCCTAAAGCATTAACACAAGGTTTAGTTTGCTCAAGAATCAATTTCTGTTTCAGCTTTTCAATGTTATTGTCGCTCTCTCAAACAAGCAGCCGCTCTTAAGTGGATATCACTGCGGTAATCAACCGGCGAGACTTTGTTAAGGACAATATTGTTTTTTGTCTTGGTTAGTTTGGGTAGAAAATTTAAACTGACATTGTTTAATTTAATTTAGGAATTGAGTAACTATCATAGGTATACATTCATTGGCTTTTGTCTCAATTTTATACCGGAATTTGCAGCAATAATAATACTCCATATCTCTAATATAGTGCATTTCATGTTTGAGGTGGGAGAAACGAGGATGCTGTCAGCTGCTGTAAAATAAATCATACAATAGGCAATTTGCGCATATTAATTTCCCAACATGTGTTCATAAAATGAGAGATGGCAAATTGTCGACTTGGATCCTGAACCGAAAATGTTCTGACAGATAAGAGACTGTTCAAGTAACTGAGAGAGTTTGTCACCTCAGACTTGATGATGGAATGCAATCATTTATTCATACAGGCTTGGCTGCACTATTCCATGATTCTACATCTAACTTCTTGCGTTGATCATGTCGAGGCAAGATTACACCAACTGTCTGCTCACTCTATAACCTGCCCCGTCCATTCGCAAATTGCAGACTATCCAAACATCTGTATGTTCTGTTATTTTCACACACGATTACGCAAATTTTTTATCTGAACCTATCCCAACCTACTGGCTCCCAATCAATCGACTCAGATCGAATTCAAGATCATCACCATCACCTTTGAGTTCCTATATGGTTATTCCCAATCCTGCCTCTGTGATATTGTGGAAACCAACAAATCTGGTCTTCATTTCAGTGCCAAGTCGGTCACCAAATCGAATTGGCTCGTAGGAAATTCGCTCGCCCCTCCCCCCAGAAAATAAACTGTGAAACTTTAACTTCCCTCCAACGTTGAGCAGAGAATGCTCATGTCACTTGATTCGGAAGTGAGGTGATAGAAAACAAGTATCACCTGAAAAAAAGCCGTACACCTCCAATCAACACAAATATCTTATCCACACAAGAGCTCAGCGGTGGAGTGAATAATGGGGATGGAGAGAACTGTTGTGTTTCTGGCTCTTGGTGCCTTCTTATTAGGTAAATCTTTCCATCAAATTTTAAAATCATTTAACTGAGTCTGTTTCACTTTCCTTCTCATATTAGTAATCACAATTATATTATATTTATATTTGTAATGGCGTTTTATGTAGCGTTTCAACATGTTTTCGAGAAGTCTAACGGCGTTTCGCAGAATATACTGTAAAGTGCAGTGACTGTGTATTTCTTGGGGGAGAATCGGTAGCCAATTCCACAAAGTAGTGCTCCCCAAATAACCAAAAGTGTTTTGCTCTATTTTTCAAAGGATAGTCATCCCTGTAAAGCGATCGGTTGATTGAATAACAAAGAGTTTTCTATTTCGTGTTGTGTAACTAGAGGTGTGCGCGTTAGGGAAAGTTCCCTATAATTGTGCACTATCCTGTCCAGGAATCGAACCCTTGCCGTTTCTCTTGCGAGGCGAGCGCTCTAACCACTGAGCTACAGTACTCCACGTCCTTTTATTTTCTTTTTGAACGGAATATTATTCCCGGATAGGGATCAGCTAATTGTGTAACCAACAGATTTCTACTTAGCGTTGGGTAACAAGAGGAGTGTGCGTTAAGGAAACTTGCTTAAGATTGTGCCCTGTCCTCTCCGAAAATCGAACCCGGGTCGTATCTCTTACGAGGCGACCGCTCTAACCACTGAGCTACAGGAATCCACGCTCTTGTCTTTCAGGCCTGACCCAGGGAGACTCTGTGACACAGAAGGTGGCTTCGTTGATTAGGAAAGAAGGAGGAAGTGTGACCATGGAATGCCATTATGATACGTCTCTGAGCAGCTACTATTTAAGCTGGTATCGAGAACAACAAGAAACACAACCACAGTATGTGCTCCAAAAGCATTCCAGTGGTAGTACATATAAAGCAGACTTTGCTAACAAGTGGTTCGCTGTTGAGCTCTAAACCTCGACAAAATTCACCAGTTTAACCATCTCCCTGTTGGAGCTGTCTGACAGCACTGTATATTACTGTGCTCTCCAAACACACAGTGACGGGAACCAGTCAGAGACTCGTACAAAAACTAACAGCGTTTAGTGGGTTTGTGCTCTCGTCTCTCTCGGCCGCAGCAGCGATTTCCTGTGGGAAGGGAAACGAGAAAAAAACACAAAGAGAACATCACATTCACAGCTCATCCGACTTTCACGCAAACAACTTAATGATCCCATGATCCCAACTGATCATGCAGTAACCGTAGTTAGAGCACAGGCTTCGAAAGCGAGAGACCTGGTTTGGATTCCCGTTAGGGCGAAATATTTGCAAGTTTCCTTATTGTACATATCTATGTTTAGCTTGCAGTATGTTGGAACCTGATTGGCTGATTGCTTTTCCGACGATAGCAATTACTTCAAAATAATAACTATAATAATACATAATTTGGTCACTTAATCCACAAATCTTTATGATCCACTTTTTGTGTGCAACTGGCTGCCGAGCTTCTCGCACAGAACATACAGCCACTACACAGTATTGTGTATTCTATGAGGAATTTTGAGGCGTTTGCATAGTTTTATAAGTTGCTATAACAAACGGAAGATTAAACATTATATTTTTATTATGATCGTCCTTCTCGTTAATGCTATGCCTTGCACGACTACAAGAATCTGAGTGAGAGGAATGTTTGTCACCAGTGACTGGTGAAAATCGCTGTACAAAAGCAATTGGTTGTTGTATTGAGACGCAGCTGAGATGCCAATGAGGTGACGTGAGACTTTGGCTCCGCCAATGCCGACAATCACTGCGGGTTATCAGCAAACTGATGGCACAGACACAGCCACACAGACTGAGGAGCAGCAATGAGGCTGTTTGCTGTCTGTCTGGTGCTGGGAACCCTTAGGTCAGGTTAATTTAATACAGTATTGATGCTGAATGTCATCTCCAATTCAACAACACTTGTTGGAGGGAGGGAGACCTGTAGCTCAGTGGTTCGTGTCCTCGACTCGATAGCGATAGGAAGTGTATTCGATTCCCGGACAAGACATGGCTGAAGCACGGGCATGTTTTCTAACACCACTCACACGCCTCTGCTTACCAAGAGGTAAGTAGGACAATGTTTGAACAAATGGGGTAATAATAACCTCCAAATAATAATAGTTTATCAAGCATTTTTAGTGGATAATATTCAGGGTTTAATCGTCGCTGAAAAATCTCTAAATTATATTTTGATAACTCTTTCCACGATTAAAATTGGTACACCGTTGTACGCAATTTGGTGCTTCATTTCACCAATAAATATATGCAGCAATTCAACTTTACAATATATTATGATTAGCTCTTTCAGCAGAATCAAGTCTGCTATACCAAAATACTTTGCTTATTATTATTTCATTTTTAACAAATTGCGTATGTATAGCATTTCTCTCATAAGGATATCCTCCCAAGGGAATATCAATTGAGAAAAATAGGAAATAATATATCGTCGTGTTCTTGCATGTTTATTACAGATCTGTGTGTCGGTGACTCTCTCAGTCAGAAATCTGCCACTATGGTTCAGAAAGAAAGAGAAACTGTGACGTTGCAATGTACTTATTCTACGACTCAAAGTGCTTACGGTCTCCTCTGGTACAGGGATGACCAAGACAAACAACCTGAATTTATAGTTCGGAGAGATACTTGGAATGACAGTCATGTCACGGGAACAGGATTTGGAAACCGTTTCTATGCTAAACTGCACAAATCCATTTCTACCACCAGCTTATCCATCACTGATTTGTTGGTGGATATAGCGCTATGTACTGCTGTGCCTTTAGCCTCACCACAGTGACAGACTGCACTTCAAGTATCGTACAACAAAATGCTTTCAATTTTAAACTTAGCGATGAACTGTCTGTTGAAGTGTGTGCGGAACCTTGGTCAGGCCTTGAGGCCCTTCGAGGAGATGACATGTCTGTAGCCAGAATCAGGGGAGACCACATTCACCTGACACCAAATTGTTAGCTGATCGTTCAAAACATTACCTGTCGCGATAAACGTAGACAGCAATTAATGAATCAGTTAGTCATCACAGTTCCAGTTGCAGTTGATTTGTTTCCGTTTGCAAATATAATAAACAGAAATGTTTGTTTGACAATACATCAAAGTTTTGGTCATATTTAGCACATATTTTTGAACAATTGGCCAATTATTCATTGAATGATTTGTGGACAATGTTGTGCTCAATTGGCTGTTACATTTCGCCAACATCATAAACAGTCAATTCGCTATTCGGTGTATTTTGTGATTTGGCTTGAGACGTCTCAAAGACGTGATGAGGCGCTATATCCAATGCAAACAGTAATATTATTTTTACTCAGTGTGTGGGAGACGTGGCATCACCTTCTTTGTCGTTACAATGGCTGTGAGCGGCCTGAGTTATTGTAATCTGAGACTCAGTTGATATACGCAACTGGAAACAACAACAGATTTCTATTTCATTCACTGTTTTCATTCAGGTTTTGCATCAAATATGAAGCAATGCTGAAATGTGGCATATTCGCCATTAGATGGCGACAATGTAATATTAATTTCCAACTAACCAAGACGTTAAAAATATATGCCAACTAAATTACCGACTTGAAAATTGCATTGTTAATAAGCATGCAGGCGCAAATTCATTTATATTTGAATTTGAGGGAACTTGGAAGAAAAAAGAATATCCGTGCTTTGGATTATTATCCCGAGTCTAATAATTCATTCAAAAGAAGAATAATCGCAATTTGATAACTTAATCCACGGCTGTTTGTGAACTTACTGTGGGAAATTGGATGACGCATTTCACCCACAAAAGAGAATCAATTCGCATTATATTCTGTGAAGCGCTTGGAGGTGACTCGAAGGCGTGATGATACGCTTTACCGCTCTATCACTAATGCAAGTATTACTACTACTATTAGACTGAGATCCGGTCTGCTTGTTCAGGAGGACAGCAAAAATTGCATGGCACTGTTGGAAAAGATATTTCCAGTAACTCTTTCCTTTTCCATACAGACACGGCTGGAAAGGCTTTCAGGAGCAACAGTTCGTCCAGAATTTTTGGTGTATGATCAAATAAAGTTCAGAACGCACCATTAATGTAATCAGCGAAGAGTGAGAATACTTTACAAGGAACCACTGATAATAAATTAAAATGTTGATACTTTTAATATAGCCGTTTCAGTCTGTCTCTCTGTTATTTTGTGGGAGACAATAAATGAACAAAACAATCACTGTGCTTATGAATATCCAAAGCAAAACTGCCATTTCCATGTTTTCCACGTACACATGCAAATCTCAAAGACAAATTATTGGAATTGAATGTAAACTCTCTCTCTGCTTACTTAATTCTGAAGAGTATTCGGCAAGACCCAAAACGTGGGGCCTTCCGAGTGTGCGTTGGGGAATCTGCTGTAATCTAAGTTGCTCAAAGAACAAAGCTTGTTATTGGTTTCGTTTTGACAAGCTTTCCCACTGTTTGTCAGGCTATCACCATCCTTCGAGTTCGCACTTTGGCTTGCAGGTTTAACAGTAGGTGAGTGAGAGTATTCCCTGCCCCAGTGACTGGTGAAAGCCGCGGTATAAAAGCAATTGTTTGTTGTATTGAAACGCGGCTGAGATGCCAATGAGGTGACGTGAGACTGTGGCTCCGCCAATGCCGACAATCACTGCGGGTTATCAGCAAACTGATGGCATAGACACAACCACACAGACAGAAGAGCAGCAATGAGGTTGTTTGCTGTCTGTCTTGTGCTGGGAACCTTAATGTCAGGTGAGGCCCTATTGAGCTAATTCACTGTTGGTGATGATGCTAAGCTCCATTTAAACGACAAATGTGGAGTGAAACCTATATCTCAGTAGTTGGAGCTTCCGCCTCGCGAGAGGAGCTGGGATCGATTCCCCAGCAGGGAGAAATCTAAGGCAAATTTCGTTACTCCACAGAAACGCCTCTCTATACCTTGGACGAAGCAGGAACCCGGATACTTTATAAAACTGAGCAATACACCTTCCAAATATCAATTTCTCCATTCATTGGTTTTGAGTCGTTAGGCCGATCACTTTTTCGCGGGCAATAACCATTACTTGTCTGTAAATAATAATTTGCTAACTCTTTCCACAACTGTTCTTGCGAAACTGCTGTGCGCAATTTCCCTCACAAAAATACACAGAAATTAAATGGATAGAACATTCTGTATAGTGCACACTGACGTCTCAACACCGTGATAATGTGCTCTATAAATTATACAGATTATTGTGTAATTATAAACAAATGTCAAATGTATAACTCGTTTATTTTCAAACCTAAATTAAGTAACATATTGTTGTGCTCTTCCTTGTTTAATACAGAATTCTGCGATGGGGACTCTGTCACTCAGAAAGCTGCGACGATGGTTAAGAAAGAAAGAGAAACGGTGATTTTACAATGTACCTATTTAACGACTGAAAGTGATTACCTTCTCCATTGGTACCGGCATTACGCAGGCAAACAGCCAGAGTTTATAATATGGAGATATTCTGGGAGTGAACTTGAAGAAAAAGGAGTTGGATTTGGAAACCGTTTCTCTGCTCAGCTTCACAAATCCAATTCTTCCACCAGTTTATCCATCTCTGAGCTGGTGGTGTCTGATAGCGCTGTCTATTACTGTGCGCTCCAAGTGCACAGTGATGGGAACCAGTCAGAGACTCGAACAAAAACTAACAAAGTTTAGTGGGGTTTCCGCTCCTATCTCTCTCGACCGCAGCAGCGATTTCCTGTGGGAAAGGAGACGAGATAAAGACACAAGAAGAACATCACATTGACAGAACATCTGACAGTCACACAAACAACACAATCATTCCACGATGTCAAAAACTCTTGCCATAACCGTGGTTGAGGTCCATAGCTGCTTCCAATTCCCGACAGGGCGAAATGTTGGGCAAATTTGCTTCATACACAAACCTCTGCTCAGCAGTAGGTAGTAACCTGATTGGCGGATTGCTTTACCACCGCTAAAACACCCTAAAAAAAGGATAATAAATAAATTGATCACTCAATGTACGACTCTTTATGGGACACTGATGTGCGTAATTGGCTGCCGCTTTTCGCTCGCAAAACACACAGTAACTACAATTTATTTTTTATTCCGTGAAGCGCTTTGAAACGCCTGGATGATTTGATAAAATGCGATAGCCAAAGGAAGAATTATTATTATATTATTATTATGATCATCCTACCAGTTAATGCTACGGCTTCCACGATTACCACGAGCTGATTGGGAGGGAACCCTATCACCAGTGACTGGTAAAGCCGCTGTATAAAAGCAATTGGCTCCTGTATTGAAACGCGGCTAAGATGCCAATGATGTGACGTGAGACTGTGGCTCCGCCAATGCCGACAATCACTGCGGGTTATCAGCAAACTGATACCACAGACACAACCACACAGACTGAAGAGCAGCAATGAGGCTGTTTGCTGTCTGTCTGGTGCTGGAAACCTTTATATCAGGTGAGGCCGTGTTGAGCTAATTCAGTGTTGCTGCCGATTGTCAGCTCCATTTCAACAACAATTGGTAGCGGAGAACGAAAGCAGAGTGATTTGAGCGCTCGCCTCGCTAATCGAGAAGACCTGAGTTAATTCCCTAATAGGATATGCCGAAACGTTAGTCAAGTTTCCTTACTTCCCTCACACATCTCTCGTTGCCAAGCGATAAGAAGGACACTGTTTGCTTCATCACCAGCCTGAACCTAAGGGTTAAGATTACAATCGAAATAATAATAGAT
Source organism: Callorhinchus milii (assembly GCF_018977255.1). Taxonomy (NCBI): domain Eukaryota; kingdom Metazoa; phylum Chordata; class Chondrichthyes; order Chimaeriformes; family Callorhinchidae; genus Callorhinchus; species Callorhinchus milii. The sequence goes on from NW_024704807.1 coordinate 176,366, forward strand.
TCTCCAACATTTTAGTGGATTGGCGGATTTCTTTAATAATCCCTTAAAAAAAATTAAATAATAATTTGATAACTCATTCCACAAGTAACTGTGCGGAATCGCTGTGCGCCATTGGATGCGGCATTTCGTCGATAAAAATACACCGCCATTCATTTTACAATATATCATGTGTAGCGCTTTCAGCAGAATCAAGTATGCGATAGTCTGCTATAGCAAAATACTTTGATTATTATTAGTTCATTATTAACAAATGGCAAATGTGTAGCGCCTCTCTCATAAGGATAGCCTCCGAAGGGAATAATAATTGAGACAAATAATAAATAATATATTGTCGAGCACTTCCATTTTTATTCCAGATCTGTGTGTCGGAGACTCTCTGTGTCAGAAAGCTGCCACTGTGGTTCAGAAAGAAAGAGAAACTGTGACGTTGCAATGTACTTATTCTACGACTCAAAGTGCTCACGGTCTCTTCTGGTACAGGAATGACCAAGACAAACAACCTGAATTTATAATTCGGAGAGATACTAGGAATGACAGTCATGTCAGTGCAACAGGATTTGGAAAGAGTTTCTATGCCAAACTGCACAAATCCATTTCTACCACCAGTTTATCCATCTCTGCGCTGGTGTTGTCTGACAGCGCTGTGTATTACTGTGCCTTTAATCTGACCACAGTGGTAGGCTTCACTGCAAGTCTCGTACAAAAAAATGCCTTCAATTTTAAACACAGCAAACTTTGTCTGTTGAAGTGTGTGCGGAACCTTGGTCAGGCCTTGAGGCCTTTCGAGGAGATGACATGTCTGTAGCCAGAATCAGAGGAAACCACATTCACTTCACATCAACTTGTTAGCTGAACTTTCAAATCATTACCTGTCACGATAAACGTAGACAGCAATTAATGAATCAGTTAGTCATTACACATCAAGTTGCTGTTGATTTGTTGCCGATTGCAAATATAATAAACACAAGTGTTTGTTTAAAAATACATCCACGTTTGGTCGTATTTAGCACATAATTTTAAACAATTGGTCAATTGTTCGTTGAATGATTTGGGAACACTGCTGTGCTCAATTGGCTGTTACATTTCGCCAACTACGTAAACCGTCAATTCGATATTCAGTAAATTTTGTCATTTGCCTTGACACGTCACGAAGACGTGATGAGGCGCTATATCAAATACAAAAATAATATTATTATTGCTCAGTGTGTGGGAGGCGTGGCATCACCTTCTGTGTCGTTACAATGGCTGTGAGCGGCGCCTATTATTGTAATCTGAGCCTCAGCTGATATATGTCAGATACGACAATAGATTTTTATTTCATTCAATGATTTCATTCAGGTTTTGCATCAAATATGAAGCAATGCCGAAATGTGGCATATTGGACATTAGATGGCGACAATCTACTATTGCTTTCCAACTAACCAGCACGTTAAAAGTGCATGCCAACTAAACTAACGATTTTATAAACTGCATAGTTAATTAGCATGAAGGTGCAAATTCATTTATATTTGAATTTGAGAGAACTTGGAAGAAAGAAGAATATCTGTGCTATGGATCATTATCCCGGGTCTAATAATTCATTCAAAAGAAGAAGAATAGCAATTTGATAACTTAATCCACGGCTGTTTGTGAACTTACTGTGGGAAATTGGATGACGCATTTCACCCACAAAAGAGAATCAATTCGCATTATATTCTGTGAAGCGCTTGGAGGTGTCTCGAAGGCGTGATGATACGCTTTACCGCTCTATCACTAATGCAAGTATTACTACTACTATTAGACTGAGATCCGGTCTGCTTGTTCAGGAGGAAAGCAAAAATTGCATGGCACTGTTGGAAAAGATATTTCCAGTAACTCTTTCCTTTTCCATACAGACACGGCTGGAAAGGCTTTCAGGAGCAACAGTTCGTCCAGAATTTTTGGTGTATGATCAAATAAAGTTCAGAACGCACCATTAATGTAATCAGCGAAGAGTGAGAATACTTTACAAGGAACCACTGACAATAAATTAAAATGTTGATACTTTTAATATAGCCGTTTCAGTCTGTCTCTCTGTTATTTTGTGGGAGACAGTAAATGAACAAAACAATCACTGTGCTTATGAATATCCAAAGCAAAACTGCCATTTCCATGTTTTCCACGTACACATGGAAATCTCAAAGACAAATTATTGGAATTGAATGTAAACTCTCTCTCTGCTTACTTAATTCTGAAGAGTATTAGGCAAGACCCAAAACGTGGGGCCTTCAGAGTGTGCGTTGGGGAATCTGCTGTCATCTAAGTTGCTCAATGAACAAAGCGTGTTATTGATTTCGCTTTTGAAAAGCTTTCCCACTGTTTGTCAGGCTATCACCATCCTTCCAGTTCGCACTTTGGCTTGCAGGTTTAACAGTAGGTGAGTGAGAGTATTCCCTGCCCCCAGTGACTGGTGAAAGCCGCGGTATAAAAGCAATTGGTTTTTGTATTGAAACGCGGCTGAGATGCCAATGAGGTGACGTGAGACTGTGGCTCCGCCAATGCCGACAATCACTGCGGGTTATCAGCAAACTGATGGCACAGACACAACCACACAGACTGAAGAGCAGCAATGAGGCTGTTTGCTGTCTGTCTTGTGCTGGGAACCTTAATGTCAGGTGAGGCCGTATTGAGCTAATTCAGTGTTGGTGATGATGCTAAGCTCCATATAAACGACAAATGTGGAGTGAAACCTATATCTCAGTAGTTGGAGCTTCCGCCTCGCGAGAGGAGCTGGGATCGATTCCCCAGCAGGGAGAAATCTAAGGCAAATTTCGTTACTCCACAGAAACGCCTCTCTTTTCCTTGGAGGAAGCAGGAAACCGGATACTTTATAAAACTGAGCAATACACCTTCCAAGTATCAATTTCTCCATTCATCGATTTTGAGTCGTTAGGCCGATCACTTTCTCGCGGGCAATAACCATTACTTGTCTGTAAATAATAATTTGCTAACTCGTTCCACAACTGTTCTAGTGAAACTGCTGTGCGCAATTTCGCTCAAAAAATACACAGAAATTAACTGGATAGAACATTCTGTATAGCGCACACCGACGTCTCAACACCGTGATAATGTGCTCTATAAAATATACAGGTTATGATGTAATTATAAACAATCGTCAAATATATAACTCGTTTCCTTTCACGCCTAGATTAAATAGTACATTGTTGTGCTCTTCCTTGTTTATTACAGAATTCTGCGATGGGGACTCTGTCACTCAGAAACCTGCGACGGTGGTTAAGAAAGAAAGAGAAACGGTGATTTTACAATGCACCTATTCCACGACTGAAAGTGATTACCTTCTCCATTGGTACCGGCATTACGCAGGCAAACAGCCAGAGTTTATAATATGGAGATATTCTGGCAGTGAACTTGAAGAAAAAGGAGTTGGATTTGGAAACCGTTTCTCTGCTCAGCTTCACAAATCCAATTCTTCCACCAGTTTATCCATCTCTGAGCTGGTGGTGTCTGACAGCGCTGTGTATTACTGTGCCCTTAGTCTCAGCACAGTGATAGAGTGCACTGCAAGTCTCGTACAAAAACTGCCTTCACTTTGTGCATAGGGATGATCTGACTGTTGAAGTGTGTGCGGAAACTTGGTCAGGCCTTGCGGCCCTGCGGGGAGCAAACATGTCTGTAGTTTGACAAAGAGGAAACCACATTCAACTCCCATAAACTTGTCAGCTAAACGTTTACCTCATTATCTGTCACAATAAATGCAGACAGCAATTAATGAACAGTTACAGTTGCAGCTGCTATTGATTTACTTCGGTTGGCAGGTAAAATAAACACGAATACTGATTCTAATGCTTTATGAAACGGAGCCCTATAACGAAGTGGGAACAGCATTCACCTCACAAACGAGAGGTCCCGAGTTCCATCCCGGGCCGGGTGAAAGCTTAGACAATTTTTCTCAATCCATACACATTTCTCTATTTATCTTGCATTGAGTAAGAACCCGATTGCAAACCGATCGCTGGATTGCTTTTCCGGGTTTGTAGTATTCCCTTCAAAACATAATGTGGGTCACTCAATCCATTTCTGTTCAGGTGGATGTTAAATATCCCAAGGAACGACTCGAAAGAATTAGCGATATCCTTGCAGATGGAAGTGAGTGTCCGGGTTGGTAGTTTTTGTGGAGGTCGGTGTGGTTGGGCGGCGGAACTATGGTAACAATGAAAGGTGGAATAGGATCTATGACATCTATTAAAATGTTTGTGTCCCCTTGGCTCATTCAATGCCCGTCTGAAGACCATCTTTCTCAACCGAGTCTTCAATGATCATCATTCCTCTACCCACCATGCTCTCACCCCTCTCCCATCCCGCGTGCAAAACCATTCACTTTCCAGCGATTTGCGACGTCCTCCCTATGTGAAAAACGCTACCTATGGCAATTTATTGCTGTAATTGGTGTCTCAACGATGCATTATCAAATGCAAGTCTGTGATATTTTCTCAACAAAGTTTTACCCACAACAGCTTTGACATAATTTTGGGGTCAGTTTGAAATGAATGTACAGGTAAATGAGTGTAGCGCAACACTTTTTCACGTGCAAGGATTATTATGATTCTCTGTCTCCAAACTTTTATCCACAAGAAATTTAACATCATCTTATGGTGGCTCTGATATCATTGAACATGAAAATGGGTGTAGCCCAACGCACATATTTAGCAGCTGGACAAGGTGACAGGGTAAATTTGTCAAGGAAACGCTGCTGTGGGGTCACGGATGTGATGGTGAAACCCGTCATCCTCGACAAACACTTTCTGTCATCAAACTCTGATGGTAAAGGCTTCTTAAAGAAGAGCGACAATGTGGTTGCTCACCGAATGCCTTCTCCTGTTGAGCTTTATGTCAGGTGAGCCTGTGAAATCTACAGGACACGTTAACATTGATTTAGAGATTTTATTTATCTGAAGGACGGCTCATTGTGTTTGGCAGTCCGGGCTGATCCCCCGAGCTGGGCTTGGGAGTTGAAATGTAGGAATGCAAAGTTAATGACAGTAAATCTTGTATTTGATAAAACGCCTTAAACTAAACGAGATGTCTGTTGAGCGAAAAGCGTTTGGCAACTGCACAAGGAAACTAGTTTAAGATTCCGCCCTGTCCAGTAAGGGAAAAGATCCCAAATCCTTGCGCGGCGAGTTCACTAAGCACTGAGCTACAGGACTTGATGTTTATCTTATACCTCTCGTTGCAGATGTGGTACTGGGAGATTCAGTCAGACAGCAGACAGCGGGGCTGAGCAAACAAGAGGGAGACACAGTGAGTCTGAGCTGCTCATATACCACCAGCTCGTCCTATGCTGCTCTGAACTGGTTCAGACATCAACCAGGTCTCGCTCCCCAATACGTTCTCTACAGGGATACTGCTGGAGGAAGCAACACTGCAGATTTCGCCGCACGTCGTTTTTCTTCACAGCTTGACGAGAATCAGAGACAAACCACTTTAATAATACGCAGCGTCGTTATCACTGACGCTGCCGCATATTATTGCGGCTTAACATCAAGCACAGTGCTGCAAAGCAATGACTTCCCTGTACAAAAACCGAGCCAACGTGGAGCCTTTTAGCTCTGTGGTTAGAGCACTTGCCTCGAAAGGGAGAGACTTGTGTTTGATTCCCACTCGGGGAAAATTGTGGGCAGGTTTCATCACTCCACCCACCTCGGTTTGCTGAGCAGTAAGAAATAACGTGTGGTTAGTCGATTGACAGTTTGTTTTTCTGGGGATAATAAACCCTTAAATTAATAATAATAAATTGGTCACTCAATCCATGACACGTTTTTGAACTTCGCCGAACTCAATTGGCTGCCACGTACCATCCACAAAAGATATAGTGAATTCACTTTACATCATATTCTGTGATTTGTTTTGGGATGTCTGAAAGTCGTCATCAGGCGCTATATCAAATGCAAGGATTATTATTGGCAATATTATTCCATAATGTGTTTCTGTCAGACTACCTCACTGTACATAAACTGCTGAAAATGAGACAGAGAATTTCATATGAGTACAGATATTAGTTTTGACAGTTGACCTATTTAACAAACTTCGACATTGCTGCAGTATCTCTCACAGGAATCACGTGACTGATTTCCAAACAAAAGTGAAAAGAAAACAGTTGTTCATGTAAGTAAAGAGTGAAATAAATGAAAATAATCCTTATATTTTCTGTAGAACTTTTCTCGTCTTCGAGACGTCACAAAGTGCTTCACAAAATATGCTGTAAATTTTACTTACCGTGCATTTTGTGAGCTAAACATGGCAGCCGATTCCTTACAACAGTGTCACGCAAATAATAAAGGATTAATGTGACAAAATTATTATTGAAATACCAACTGCAACGATTATTATTAGAACAACAACGTTTGAGAAAAAAAATTACAAAATCATCATTGCAGGTAATTGAGTCACTCACAATTATCAAATGTAATTTTATGATCTATTTATTAAGCGTAGAAATAAAAGTAAAGCTTTGGTAACTGTAATTTTTTCGCTGAAAAGACATTACTTGCTAACGTCTATTATAGAGACAAACAATTAAATTTTCTCAACTGATCAACGAAGCGTAGCGCTTCTAACTTTAGAATGATAAAATAATAAAAATGATAATGATGCAATTTTTATTTGCTTGATGGTTCCAGAAATGAAAATGAAGATAGAATCCTGTGGAATTAACCCCTATTAACGCTAGCAAGAAATGTGATTCTATCGTTGAAAGTTATGTGCACATGTTTAAATAACTTGGTATTCACTTTCGTTAACTTATTTCTACTTGATGATTAGATTTAGATACACTTTGCTCATCGTATCATAGAGTGAAACTGAGGAAAGTGTGTCGACATTCAGAGGTAAATTACAAAATATATTAGTAGTATTGTCTCACATCGATTAATATGAGGCAATAGCTAATACCATACGTATGTACATACACACTAACGAGCCCCATGTTGCGACCCAGCATTGGATTGGATTAAATAGTTTATTAAATGAAAGACACCATTGTCAGTCATGAATTCAGTATCTCTGCCCCACCCTCTGGAAATCTATCCCGCAAACACTCCACCTCACCACATCTCCTGACTCTTTCAAGTCCCAGGTAAGAAATGTCCCTTCGAACATCCTTCATCCATACTCCCATCCAAACTCTCTTTCCCTTCACCCATCCTGACCCCAACTTCCAGGTCGTATCTAAAAAACCCTGACTCTCCAGCGTCCTGGGACGAATTTCCGTCGTGCAGGTATCTATAGAAATGTAATTTGTTGTTGTTAATGTTGTTATTGATTCCCTTCACAACCATTTCTGCAATCTCGCTTATCATAAATTGGCTGTCAAGCTCCCCTATGTATGCACAATCACTTCACTTCGCAGTAAGACAAAGTCACATGTATAATGTGCCTTTCTTTTCAACAACAACCGCAACAAATTGCATTTCCCTTACGCCATTCATGTTGGACTGCGACTCGGAATGTTGAATTTTAGGATAACGTCCGAAGACGACAGAGAGGTCTTACTTGAATCCGAACTTGAGTTGAATTGAGGTGGGAGCTGTGGGGGTGGTCGTCCGTGGAGGAAAGCTGTCTTAAATGGTTGGGTTAAAGAGGATAGAGTTGAGGTGGAATGCCTTTACTTTCGTGGAATATTAATATTAATGATGTATGACTTGTCCTGCGTCCAATGGACACCCGGGTAATTCTAAAACAAAGTGCACGTTTCAAAAATAAACTGATACCAACACAAAACATACACTGTCATAAGATTGCAATGCCATTAGTTGTCACCATATAGCAATGCAATAAAACTGACTGTTATACAGTAGCTTTCTTATCAGCAGGACACCGCATTATTGCTTAGATGTGCAAATAATGTGGAGTCCTTTAGGTTAGTAGTTAGAGCAACAGTGTCCCAAGCGAGAGGGCATGGGTTCGATTCCCGAGTGGGGAAAAATCTTTTGCAATTTTCCTTGCTTCAAAGGTGTCTTTGTTTCACTAACAGTAAGTAGGAACCCACACGATTGTCTATTGGAGGATATCTAAATACTTTTTTTATTTAAAATATAAAAGAAATTCATTGTGATTGTTTTAAAACATTAAATAAATCGTAAGTAAAATACTAATTCGGTAATTCAATCTGCGACACTTTGTGCGATACTCATGTATCCATTTGGCTGATCAATTTTTCCAACAAAATATAAAATAGTTCGACTCTACCGCATATCTCTGAATCGCTTTGGAACGTGAAAAGAATCCATAGAATACGCATCATATTCGCTGCCTTCTCATCCTCCTCCATGTCCCCCCGCAGCCCTTCATCTCTTTGTCACCGCCTCTATCCCCACGAAATATATAACACCCCAACCCATACTCCTTGACCATTATTATTCCCTCCTCCTTCTTACCCATCATCACCCATATCTCACTATCTCACTGCTGCATTGACCGGCTTCCCCGTCCTGCTGTTGGTCATTGCAACAGAACTCACTACAAGTCAACTGTGTGTAAGTAGTTTCTTCATGTGTCTTTCCCAATTCTCAGTGAAGTCCCTCTCTACATCACACAGCCTTTGTCCCTCTCACAGTGTCAGTTTAAAGTCCCTCTCGTTGGCTTCCCCGTCAATTGTCCATTTAAACCTCAATGAGACTCGAGCAGTCATTCCCAAATCCCCTTCTCTCCCCAATGCTCTCAGGCACAGTTAGTCAGTCCCTTTCCTCATGTATCTTCTTCCACTCCACCCCCACACGTCCCCCGCCCACCACTCAAAGCCGCTGTCACCAGCTATGATGTGACGCTGTTCATCTCAAATGAACCAAGACTCCAACGCTCTTACAGAACAGCCCTGTGTTACTCACAGTCACTCTGAGGTGTCCGGGGCTGACGGTATCTCCCATGGTTGAGAGAATGTCTCTCCTGTATGTCTGCATGTGCCTCCTCTTCTTACAATGTAAGTGTGTGTTTCCATTACACAGCAATGTTGAAAGTCATCATTACAATGTGCGATATAATAATAATCCTTGCGTTGATATAGCGCCTTATCACTTCGATGAGACGTTTCAATGCGCTTGCGGGAATACACTGTGAAGTGAGATGACAGTTTTATTTGTGGGGAAATTCAGCAGCGAATTGGTATCATTAATATTATGACAACTATGTTATACGTTAAAATTATTCGTCTCAATTAACACAATAATGGTATTGTATGTCGTGATAATATTATATTAATTGGTGTCAATCAAAATCAAGCCAAGGCTCGGGATAAAATTTCCGTAGCAGTTGACCTTGCTGAAGACTTCTTAAACTAATGTTATGTTGTGTATAATTTTCAGATGCTTTCAGTGCCTCAGTAAAGCAGACGCCATCCGCTATTAGGAGACAAGAATGCGAGTCTTTGACCATCAACTGTGTCTTCGAAGCAGAGTCTTATGAAACTTTCAGTAAGATGCAATTTTATAGAAAATTTCAGAACGAAAGAGACTGGAAGCGGATCCCTCTTGAAGCACGCTTTGTTGTAAAGACAGACAAGGAATCGATGTCGTCTTCACTGGAAATTAATGCTTTGCAAGTTCAAGACAGCGCTGACTATAAATGTACAGCTCGGTACTGGGATACCACAGTGCTGTATCTGGCCTTCTTTTAATACAAGAAGCCCCGTCACTAACTCAAAGGATAAACAGAGAGTCTGTGAACTTCCAATAAATTCAAAGCACATTCATCATTTGTGTTTGATGCACAATGATGTTTAATAACACTTCTTTTAGGAAACAACAATTACTTATGGATACGTCGGAAAAGAATGTCGGTATGTATGCACATTGGAAATCTTCTAGGATTCACATAACTAATTAATTATTCCACGAGACACGCGGCATATCAATGTCCAACTATCACAATATTTAAAAGATTGTTAAATGTTGTATCATTGATTGACCATTTGTGAACGGCTGACACATTTCAACAGTATTTCAAACCATTGGTTTTTGGATTTACAATAAACACTGTGTTGGGATTGGGACGATCACATTGGCAACCATCAGCACAAATACTGCGCAACTATTTTCTTGGAAACACATGAGACTTGATCACTGACAACCGTATACTATTTAATGTTCCTGAATGTGTCGACACTTTGCTTTCAAAATTACTTATTTCAAACGGACATTTCTGGATTTATTTGTAGAGAGGTGTTCTTTGTGCCGTACACTTTGTCTCTGTTTGGGAGGAAATAATATTGAAAATAAACATGTTTTATACAAAAGAATAGTACGAAGATGGAACCACTGGTGAATCGGTAAGGATTAATGGCCAATTTGTCAGTGTTTGTTTGCGTTAGTGACAGTGTTAAACAGTGATCTGACAGAACAGTTTTTGCGCCTCAGAGAATGAGTGTTGTGTGACTGTGGTTCTTTAACGAAGACGGATCAGGAACCAAAGTAATTGTAACAAAAAGTGAGTGAATCAATAATCGATCGAAATTAATTGAAATTAATAGAAACAAAAAGCAACTGGCGAAGAAAAAGAGAAAAAGCCAGAAAGACAGAAGGAAAGAAAGAAAGAAAGAAAGAAAGAAAGGAAGAAAGAAAGAAAGAAAGAAAGAAAGAAAGAAAGAAAGAAAGAAAGAAAGAATGATGGAATGAATGAATGAATGAATGAAAGAAAGAAAGAAAGAAACAAAGATAGATAGATCGAATGAAAGAAAGAAAGAAAGAAAGAGGGAGAAGGAGACAGAAAGCACTTTATGTTTTATTCCACAAGTGAAACTGCTTTGAGCTGCTCACAGACTGAGAGAGAAACTGATACTGGCAGCAAACCAGAGAAAAAACCTCCTCCAGCAGCGGTCTTAAAGTAAAGATATTTACAGCAGGAAACTCTCCAGTTGCCTAAACTGTAAACCCGCAGAGTTAACGGTACAATCTGACACCTGATTCTTTGCTAAACATTCCCATGATCACAGACACCCAAAGCCTCAATGTGGATAATCAGCTTCAGCAAACAAATATATGATTAGAGGAACAAATCTAAATTAAATGGTGCATTTAAGAGAGATCATGTCAATTGTGTCACACGAATAGTCACACTGTCTGTGCTTGCATTAAATATGGTTCATATTTGGAGCGGATATGCAGGAGCAGAGCACTGTATACTTAATCCATTCAGAATGTCTTAATTTCACTGTTACAACAGTAATCCTTTTATTTGGTGAAAAGAATTTCACGTACAAATTACGAATGATGCCAAGGCCTTCGAACAGGAATCCAATGGGTTTTTTTTCCACAGTGATTACAGGGAAGAGTGGCTTCATTTATGTGAAGAGACTATTGTCTGGCAATGTTCTCCGAAGAGCACCGAAGGTTTAGAGGAGATTTAATTCAAATGTTCAAAATTGTGAAAGAGATTTGATAGGGTGGATCAGGGGAAAATGCTTCCACATGCAAGTGAATCAGTTTCCAGTGGACACATGTTGAACTTAATTGGTAAAAGGACAAGAGGGGAGATGAAGAGAATTTTATTTACCTGCAAAGATTTTACAATCTGCAATGCAGTGCCTAAAATTGTACTGCAAACAGATTGTATCATAAAGCTCAAACGGGAATTGGAAGAAATACATTGCGACGCTAGGGGTTAAGAGAATGGGATTGGGATTAGATGGACAGCTGTTTCATAGAGAAGGTAAAGGCAATGTGGGCCGAGTAACCTATTTGTGTGCTAAAATATACTATGATTCTAAGTAACTTGAAATTAAATCCCCACAGGATCGAGTAGTGCAGTTTGCCAGACACAGCCTCAACAAGCGGCTTTTGCTGGTGAGACCGTTTCATTGAATTGCAAATATATATTATTCAGTGAAGAGGATTTCATCATCTACTGGTACCGTCAGTCCCATGGCGAGACGCTGAAATACCTGCTCCAAAGAAAATCCTCAGTAGAGGGAGGAAACCCTACCAGAGATCGTATTTCTGCTTCTCTTGACACTGCCAAGAAAATCAGCGTTTTAACCATCGCCGACCTGCGGCTGACAGACTCCGCTATGTATCACTGTGCACTCAGTCTGCACCACAGTGATACACATCATAGGAAGCCTCGTACAATAACCCTCATCACAACCAAAGCTGGGAAACAGTACAGTACAGTTAGTGACAGACAGTGAATCAAACCCTCTCCCAACCGCCACCGTGGCTTAAAGCTTATTGAGTTCGTATCAAGTTAATCTAAAATATATTTTATTTTTACTAAACGCTAGAAATTCTGGAACGCTTCCCATCCATCTTTCCACCATGAGTTCCTCCAAACCCCCCACTCAAACCCCTGTATCCTTTTCAAGTCCCGCCTGAAAAACGTTCTTTGATGTTCACTGTTTACTTTGGCGATGGCTTTCGCCAATGTTCAGCCGATTTTAATAAATATTCGATCCACATAATGTGGTTTTTGTTTGCACTAAAAGCTGGATAACCTTTCGCATCTCTGTGCACTGAACAATTCCCTTATACTTTCTAACATTAAGTAATGAACTCATA
>NW_024704807.1:188919-292590 GCF_018977255.1 Callorhinchus milii
ATGAGATAGTCCATTCATCCCTGGGTAATTGTATGGTAAATAACCGCTATTGGACACGAGCTGCTTATACCGGGAGTGTTGATGCGTGTTGTTGTGTAATTACACTGCAGATAAACATCATCCCCTTCATTCGTTATCACAGTAGATTGGCGCTGCGTCACAGAATCTCCTCCACAATGTCCTGCGAAGTAGACAGATATCAGAGTTCAACAGCAATAATAATAAAAATAATAATTGGATTTGACATAACCGCTTATCACTTGGTTGAGACATCTGCAAATTCTTCACAGAATATACATCTGCTTTGTAGTTTGTGGGCGATACGTGGCAGTTAATTGCGCACAACATTCTCCCCAAAATAGCTATTGAATAAATTTCAGCATTCTTAATGTTATTATCAGTATACGTTTTTCTAAAGGGTGATTTGCCGTCGAAATGTGATCCAACAATCGCTTAACAAACGGCTACCAACTGACTGCAAGGTAAACAGAGGTGTGTATTTGTGGTGTATGGAAAAATTCATAAGGTTACGCCCTGTCTGTCACGGGAATCGGGACCCAGATCCTTTCGCTTGCGAGGCCAGTTCGCTATCCGTTGAGCTAGATGTCTCCATGAGGCATGGACCGTATTGGCTTTTTATGCAATAAACAGAAAAACATAGGAACATAGGAATTAGGAGCAGGAATAGGCCTTCCGGTCCCTCGAGCCTGCCTCGCCATTCAATAATAACATGGCTCATCTTCTAACCTAACTCCATCTGCTCGCTTTTGCCCCATGTCCCTTAATCCCTCCATCCTTTAGAAATCTCTCAATCGCAGCCTTGAATCTGCACATGGACTGAGCATCTACAGCCTTCTACGGTAGAGTATTTCATAAAATCCTTAAATAAAACATAAGCATTTGATAATATGTGCAGGAAATAGAATGATAGAATGATTTTATGGCTTACCTGACAAGGCAATGATAGCTGCTACCACACAGATATACATTATCATGTGCATTTAATGTCACGGACGTTGAGAGAACGATAATGGTTTAGTTGGAGAATGTTGGCTGGCAGAGAGTAAGATATAGTGAGGAGCACTGAACAGGAAGTAATCTACCGAAGTTACCCTATACTGTGAGGGATCAGGTCTGAGGTTTACGTAAGAATCTTGAGTCTCTGCGTCATGTTCTCTGCTCTGCCGTCTCACTCTTTGGTTGGTTCTCTTCCAGCAGTGATGTGCTGTGCTCAATCGGGTGTCTGAAACCCGAAGCAAGTTACACGCATTTTTAATGCATTTACGCATTTCGTCTTCAAAATGCACAGTCACTCTATGTTACAGTATATTCTGTGAAGCGCATTGAGACATCTCAGAGGCGAAATTATTCGCTCTACTAAATGTCAAGGATTATTGTGTTATAGACAATCACCAGAAGGCAGGACGGTGTATTCAGTGGAAGCCTTGAGTGTGTGCAGACGGCTAGAGACACAAGTCTAATGTGTGCTGCCATCACATCCCCGGGGGCAGCTGTCAATTTGATAACGAGGTGAAACGAGCCATTGAGAGGGTTCAAAGCGAAAGGCGAGGAGCCACGTGAAGTCAGCAGTTTCTCAGATGTCTCTGCCCCAATTATTTGAAAGTTTCCCTTCCGTCACTTTCCGCTCTATGCATCTGGGTTTCAGCAGTTTGGGTACAAAGTACAAGTTTTCTACGATAACTCATTTCTTCAAGTTACTGTGTTTTACGATTTATTTCGCGGAATGATCCTACATACATAATCATGTATTTTTGTTAAACTGGTGTCTGACATATGTGGAAACCATTTCCATGCATATGATTATCTAAACCAACCTTTGGGTTATAATAAAAGTAATTAACATAACGATTTACCACTTGTCCGAGTCGACTGTACGGTCCTCCGAGGGTACCGTGTAAAGTGCATCGACAGTGTATTTTGTGGACAACACCCGGCAGCCAAGTGCATAGTGCTGCGTCTCTCAAACAGTCTTTGATCGAGTGATCCATTTTGTTGATGGATTATTACACCCGAAAAAGAGATCATCCAAACTGCTGTGAATCGGGTTCCTCGTTCCGCCTCAGTAAACCATTAAAAATAATAAGGATCTTTGCATTTAATACAGCGCTTCATCACCTATTCGATGACACATAGCATTTGGTAGGTTGTACGGTGAAGTAAGTTGACTGTTTATGTTACCGGCGAAATGTCGCAGCCGTTTGCGCGTAACAGTGTCCCACACACAGTTGTGCATTGAAATTTTTTCTCTCTTTATAGGAATTATCACCATCGGAAAAACGATCGGTCAATCAACTAACAACCATATTCCGACTTACTGCTGGATAGACAGACGCATGTGGAGTAACGAAACTTGGCCAACATTTGGCACTGCCCGGTATTGAACCCAATTATTTCGTTTGCGAAGCGAGTGCTCTAACCGTTGAGTTGCAGTAAAACCAACATGTTTTTGTACAGGTACCTCTTAGACACACAGCACTGTGCCTTCCGCACAGAAGTAAGTGGCGGTGTCTGACACTCGCAGGTCTTGGATTTTTAGAGTGCAGTTTCTCTGTCTTGTATTAGCCAAAGCGCTTATCCTGTCCTTCACATTGATGTCTTTTGTTCCCAAAACCAAGAACCGGATGGAACCGTTTCCATACTGTGTGTACCAATGAAAGGTTGGGCCGGACACAGTGGTGTTGCACTCCATAGATACGTTTCCATTTTCATTCCCTGTCACGACCTGAGGTGACTGTGAAACGTCACTTTCAGCCAATACACCTGGAAAGATAATATAAATGAACATACTCGCAAAGGAATTAAGATAGTGTCTGGCGCGATAAACTGTAATTATTTAGCAGGTAAAAAAGAATTTGTTGATCCAAATTCATGCACTACTTACAGCAAAGCTTTATTGTTAAATTCAAAATAATATACGTTGCGCTGAAAATCTGCTTCATTCTCGACTCCCTTCGATTCACGTCAATGTATCCGGATGAATTGCAACCAGAAATCATCTAAAGTCAGCGTCTGATGGATAAACGTTGGTTCACTTGAGACGTTGACTCTTATCCCCGCGTCATTACTCTGTCTCTGTTCATTGCTGGAGATGTATTGCGACTCCTCCTATCTTTTAAGTTCAGATTCCCTCCGCCTCGCAGAGGCAAACCACAGCAATGTGTGAAAGAGACAGTGAAGAGGAAGCGAGTTACAAAGATTGAAGCAGATAAAAGTAAAAATAACAATAACCCTTGCTTGCTTTTCATACAACGCCTTATCACGTCATTGAGACGTCTCAAAGCGCTACATGCAGTATACTGCAAAGTCAATTGACGGCATAAGTTGTAGGACAGTGCGGCAGATCATTACGCACATACGTCGCCCACAAATATTTGTGGCTTGAATGACTTATTTAGCCCTTTTTGGGGGAATGTTACCACTGAAATCTATCAGCCATCTGAGTAGCAACCGGGTTACTATTTACTGCAATGTTAAGCCAAACCGTGTGGAGTAAGGATAAGTGCCAAAAAATTTTGCCCGAATAAGAGTCGAACACATGTCGCCTTGCGAGTGCTCTAACCACTGAGCTATACGTCCAGATGTCCTGAGGAATGAGCCCAGATCTTGATAGCTTGGCGAATTGCAAGAATAGTGTATCAGGACCTTTGTGATTAAGCGAATGAGATCAATAGGTTCCTAGGGTTCCGTAGAAACCAAATCTAAGATAGATTAGGATATAAGGAAGATGTTTTCCATTAATCGTGGGAGAAGAACAGTCACAGATTCCTGATGCTCGCTTACATTGTGCGGACTGATATCCTACACGTTGTAAAAAACTGTGATACCGACTCTCTATATTTCGTGTACATCTGTCCTTCTGAATGGAAAGTATAAACCAAGGAAACGGACGAGGTTGACAAGCTTCTGAGTACGATTGAATTGCACGATAATGCGTTGTTGAACCACTCATCACAACGTTTTCAGCCTATGGTGTCTCCACAAAATATCAGCGACACCCAGTGGTTAAACACCTCACTATAATTGTTACACTTAACCCAAATTAACAATGATGATTACAGTAATGATTGCCTTTGATAAAGCGCCGTATAGTGCCATTGGGACGACAGAAAGCTTTTCGCAGAATTTAATGTGCAGCATTATGATGTACAGAGATTACTGGGGGCGAAGCGGGTCGTCTGCTGCACACGAGTATTCATATTTTCAGTGACCAACTTGCTGTTATTTTTTTAAGGGATTATTAATTCTGGAAAAGCGATCAGCGAAGAGACTACCAACCGTGTTCCTGCGTCTGCGAGAAAGACAGAGGCAAAATAACAATTATGTTATATTATATTATGTGTAGCAACGATATTGTGATTGTGGCAGTTGAAACGTGGCAGTCTATTGCACACAAAGAGTAAACGATTGAGCTACCAAACTGTTGTTATAATTTTTAAGGAATTGTTACTCCTGGAAAAGCGTTACGCTGATGGAATGCCAACCGTGTTCCTACAACTGATAGGAAGGCAGAGGAATGTGTGTGGAGCAAAGAAATTTGCCCAATGTTTTGTCCCACCCGGGAATCCAACCCAAGTCTTCACGCTTGGGAGCTGAATTAGCTCAGGTCAAACCAATATAGCACTGGACTATATAAGTCAACAGATATAAATGCTGTTTTAATTTTACTTGATGCAATGGTTCCGCCTCGCTGTTCAGCAGCAAATGAACCAGTTGCAGTTTTTATACGGAGTCGCCACACCACGGAAGCAGTGTGGGCTCGTTGGCGCAGTAATACACGGCACTGTCCCCGATCAGGACGGTGGCAATACTCAGTTTGAAATCTTCTTTCGTTTTATCGACTTTGGAGGAAAATCGTTGTTGGAAGTCAGGGCTCTTATTATCCTTCCCTGCAACAGACAGAAGAATGTAGACAGGAGCGTTCCTGGAAACTTGTCTATACCAATAGAGATAGGAGGTATCACTGATTTTCTGTAAGGCGCAGGATAATTTCACATCTTTTCCCTCTTCAACTGTTATTTCAGCAATCGGTTGATTCCCAATATCTTGCAGGCTGTTTCCTGTGATTTAAAAGAATATATTGTTGAGCAGCAAGTTTGTCTAATGTGGAGACTGTAACGTATTGGTGAGAGCATTCGCCTCAGAAGCAAGAGTTATCTGGCTTTTGAATCAGGGCACAGCGAAACTTCAGACAATTTTCTTGGTCCATACACCGCTGTTTAATAAGCAGTAAATAGGATCAAGGTTGTTTGTTGAATGGCATCTCTCTTTTCCAGGGGTAATTAACACTTAAATAATAAATGAATAATAAAATAGATAACAATTTGGACACGCAATCAATGACTGTTTGATCAAAAGTGCTGCTGACAATCGTCTCGAATATATGGAAAGGCACAATATATAATCAAACGATTATTAATACTATAATGTTGTAAAAGGTAAAACAAGATATTAAAAAATATATACAAAAGATACTAACGGCAAAGTAAGCTGAGAGTGATTGAGAGCACAGCATATATCGCCCACATGAGCATCCTGATCCCGTGTCTGACATTAACTCCCCAATGTGGATTGATGGGGCTTTTGGGCTCAGTAGCCACACAGTTACAGCCCCGCCCACACAGAGCCCCGCCCACACAGCCGCTGCCACGCCCACAAATGTAGGTCACTCAGTCACTGCCCCGCCCACACAGAGCCCCGCCCACATAGCCTCTGCCACGTCCACAGAGCGACGTCACTCAGTCGCTGCCCCGACCGCACTGAGACGCATCACCCAATCACTGCCGTTACATCGCAGCGCCCCGCCCACACAGCGCCCCGCCTCCTCCACTCCCCCCACACAAACACACACAGTGCCACACAATCAAGTCACTCAATCCACAACAATGTATGGGCCACTGTTTTATACAGTTGGCTACCAAGTTTGTCTCCCCCCCATTACAATCTAACGACCCATCCAACCCCTCCGCCCCTCCACCCCACACCCCACAATCTCCCACACCCACAGTGCCGCAAAGTAAGGCAACTCAAACCACAACATTTTGTGGGACACTGCTGTACACAATTGGCATCATACAATATTGTCACTCAACTTTCCAGGGTGTTCTGTGAAGAGGTTTCAGACATCTCAATGACATAATATGGCAGTATATCAAATGCAATCTTTGTTATTATTATCGTTATTATCACAGTGTTGAATAAGACATACCCTTACATTTGTGTTCATTAACCGTGTTTGAGAAATGCTTTTATCATATACAGCCTTGTCATTTTGTCAATACGCCACAAAACTCCTCGGTGGTTTTAACGTCGAGTACAGAGACAACGTGTTTATCAACTTGGCACCCGATTTGTGCATAACACTGTCCCGCAAACAGCTATGAATGAAGGATGAATTTTATAGATGCAAGTCTGCCCAGACAGCGGTAGAAACCTGGTTATTTCTCGAGCAGTGCAATGGCATTTTCATAGTCCCTTCAAACAAGCCGCCTGGACCTGGGTTTAATATTAACTCGGTAGGACGAGCTTCACCGACAATAAAGACAGCCAGGTCTGCTCTAGAGTGTCAGCCCAGAACAGAATAAAATAATCCAATACATATTACACAGTGATCTTTTCAGTCGTATATGTCAGAGACCGTATATTTTTTTCGCACAACAAGTTGTTCCGATCTTGAACGCGTTGCCTGAAAGGGAACGCGTTCAAGATCCCACCTACAAGTGGAAATACCAGGGATAGAGTGTTGGAATGGGAATGGGCACTCCCTCTCTCTCCCTGGAGGAATGCATCCTGCTTAACCGATTCATTGATTCACCAGAGTTTCCGGCGAAGAGACAAGGCTTGGGGCAGCTCCTTATGCGTTGGGGTATCTGCTGGAATCTAACCAGCTAAAACCGCATTGATTGGCATTGAGAGCGATGTCTGGCAAGCTTTCACCCTGCTTGTCCAGGTATGAATACCCTACCCATTAGAGCTTTCGCTTGCAGGGAGAACAGTAGTTTTGAGATAGGATTCCCTGCCTCCTGTGACTGGTATGTCCTGTCCTGAGCTTCTCGTGTGACTGTGTACTCACGAGCAATTCCTTGGAATACTGCGGACCCGCATCGTTCAGGAAGTGGGCGAGAGACCGCCCAAGAGGCCTGACACGATTCCCACAATCTATTGCCAGGCATTTGACAAACAACATATGCAGTAAAGTTACTTTAACGTGTATCTTATGAATAAATCTTAAAGTCGAGATATGGCGCTGTTTCAAATGCAAGGCTTATTATTATTATATTTCCGTTCCGAACACCACTAAACATACAGTTAACTTACTTCACAGTGTATCAAGTGAAACGCGTTGAGACTTCTCAAAGACGTGAAAAGACGCTGTAACAAATGCAAGATTCATTATTATTATTACTGTTATTATTATTCAAGTTAATGTTGCTGTTAATGCTTTTATTATTACTATTGTCATTATTATTACTACATCTACTATTGATAACATTATCATTGTTATTAACATTATTTTTATTGTTGTTGTTGTTATTTAGGCATCTTGGCACCAAATCAGTACGTCGTGCTACTCCTTCACTTTCATGCTAGCAAATAATCAATAGAAAAGACAGGAAAAAGAGAAAGGAACGAACAACAGCACCTCTTAATCTGCACACGTTAAACCATATCACTCGGGAATGGGTTCCTTAGGGAATCCTATGCACGGTTTCATACCAGTTCAAAAGAGATAATCAAACGGCAGTCCCATTAAAGGGGTAGTTTCATCATGTTACCCAAGGTATACGCAAATAGAAAAATATTCCGAGTAATCATGGATTGATTGCAAATGACTTTTGGTTCTGAACCGTATGAATTCAATCGTGGATCTGTGGTGAAATCGAGCGGAAAATATCGAAGTAAGCTTTGCAACTACATGGGGTACGCGATATTGTTGAGCAACGGGCTTATCATAAGTATTGCAATACAGGAAAAATTACATTTGTGAAGCGCCTTACACCCAAGACGTGTCTGTAGCTCACTGGTTAAAACATTCCACTCGCAAGCGAGAGACCTGGGTTCGCTTCACGGGCGGGAAGTCGAATTCTTGGGCAAGTTTCTTTACTCCACACACATAAACACACGCCAGATAATAATCCATCATGGAAAAAAATAAGTCAACAAGACAAAAAATTATACTGGACAAAACAACCCACTCCCGTATGTGG
This sequence comes from Callorhinchus milii, assembly GCF_018977255.1. NCBI lineage: Eukaryota > Metazoa > Chordata > Chondrichthyes > Chimaeriformes > Callorhinchidae > Callorhinchus > Callorhinchus milii. The sequence continues at coordinate 197,145 of NW_024704807.1, forward strand.
GACACTACTGCGCACATTTCCTTCCCTTGTTTCGCTCAGAAAAAATTCAGTCGCTACACTTGAGTGTGGAGTCCTGTAGCTCAGTAGTTAGAGCACTCGCTTTGCAAGTGAGAGTCCTGAGTTCAATTCCAGGCAGAGGGCGAAACCTTGGTCAAGTTTCCTTACTCCAAACAGAGCCTAATAATAATCCCTCCAAAACAAAACAATAATAAATTGGTCATATTCAATCTACGACTGTTTGTGGGACATTGCTGTGCGCAATTGGCTACCGTGTTCGCCCACAAATATACAGTCAATTCACTTTACAGTGTGTTATGTGAAGCGCTTTGGGACGTCCTCACGACGTGAAAAGCGCTATATCAAATGCAAGGATGATTATTATTATTATTATTATTATTATTATTATTTATTCTATGAAACGCTTTGAGACGTCTCGAAAACGTGAAAAGGCGGTCTGTCAAAACGAAATGGTTGTTATCATTCAGGTCAGGAGGACGTCCAAAAGCGCTGGACGGACAAGTATTTCTTCTCGAGCTGGTGTTCTGGATCAAAGAGGGTGGAGGAGAGTAAGCGTAGCAGTGTGCCTAAAGGCTCGTTCGAAGTGAAGGGATTTAAGACGCGCCTTGAAGTAGACAAGGGCGGGAGAGAGGCGAAGGGCATTGGGATGGGGATGTGTAGGTTAGGGGCAGAAAGTCTGAATACCCGGCCGCCGATGGTAGGACAGGTCGGGCGTGGGACATGGAGCAGACCGGAGCCTTCTGAGCGGAGGAAGCCGACAGATTTGAGCCTTGAATTTGAGGACGAGAATTTTTAATTCTATCCTCTGGGGGATAGGGAGCCAATCGAGCCGGGCAATGTTGGGGGTGAATGGGTCAAGCAGCTTTCTGGGGAAGAGGACCTGAGGTGCAGAACTCTGGAGGTCTGCAGCTTTGTGATTGGAAGAGTTGGAAATATCGACTAGAAGGGAGTTGGTGTGTCGAGCCTTGTCGAGCTCATTTCTGCAGTTGCACAATTCGATTAAACTTCGTCAGTTTTAATCTCCCTCCCAAATTAAACGCAAAACAACTGATCATAATTGGCGTTTAAAAAATCTAACAAATTTATTATCGCATTGAGATCAACTTGAGGGCGACAGCTTATTTGGGATGAAAACAGTGAAATAGAAAAAGGGTCACACAAATTGTTTCTTGAGCAATCTAAGCCTTTTGTTATTCATGCTTAAGACTCGGTTTGTACATTTCAGCTGAAGCAGCACTAGTTTATGAATGTACCAAAGTCAACCGTCACAAGAAGCACCTGTTATTGCTGCCAACGAAGTTAGTTACAGAAAGGAACGTGACAAGTTATGCAAGTTGCAGTTCATGTTATGTGTGGCTTTAGTGCGCCATCTGCTGGTGGATTGCCTCTACAGCACGTCTTAACTGTCAAGGTCCTACCTGCTCCAGGGAAATTTATTTCTTAGTCTCATTTCACTGCTCGTTCCTCATAGTGTCTGAGCTACACTGGAATTTTCGGCTCCAATCACCTTCACAAACTTTTACTCTAACGAGTCTCTGATTTTATTTGTTCCCACACTTTAATTTTATTCTTCGCTCTTTTCCTGTAGTCTTGAGTAATAATTTTCTGAACATTGAGCCTGGATTGAACACTTACGTGATAGAAAAAACACGTTTACAATTATGGAGCTCCAGTCACATCAGGAGAATGCCCCAAGGCGCTGACTACACAATGTATAAAACACGAAATAATCTTCATTTTTCTTCTTTACATATATGGGTATCCTTTAGTTACTGACATGGTCCAGTCAGGACATTTGTTTAGTTAGTGCTTCGTTTCCAGGCACTAATCGAACCTATTGTACCAGCTCAACATGAAATGCTCTGCCGGGTCCACCGATTTGGTATCGTTTGCAAGGCGAATACTCTAACCCCGGAGCTACAGGACTCCAAATGGCAGTTTTTGTAGGGTGCAAACGCTGATCTGTGCCTTAGCGCACAGTGATGTAATGATAATAATAATAATAATAATCCTTGCATTTGATATAGCGCTTTTCACGTCGGGAGGACGTCCCAAAGCGCTTCATAGAGCACACTGTAAAGTGAATTGACTGTATATTTGTGGGCAAACGCGGCAGCCAATTGCGCACAGCAATGTCCCACAAACAGTCGTAGATTGAAAATGACCAATTTATTATTGTTTTGTTTTGGAGGGATTATTATTAGGCTCTGTGTGGAGTAAGGAAACTTGCCCAAGGTTTGGCCCTCTGCCTGGAATTGAACTCAGGTCTCTCACTTGCAAAGCGAGTGCTCTAACCACTGAGCTGCAGGACTCCACAGATACCCAGCGGAATCGTATCTGCTGGCGTTTGGAAGCCAGTGGATCTGGGCTCGTATGGAGGCATAGAATCTTGATCCACCAAAAAAGAATTTACTTTACAGTATTATCCATGAAGCGATTTGAGACGTCTCAAAGTGGTCATGCGGTGCTATAGCAAATGCAAGGATTATTGTCATTATGGTGAATGCATTCATTTGGTTGAAGTTGAACCATGCAGCCCAGCCATCAGGAATACATTTTTACTTTCTATCATGAAGGCTGGGGTGGCAACCTACCTCTCTTGGTGTTACTTTCTCTTAGGTGTCAGAATGTTTTTCGCTCAGGATCCCATTCTGCACCATGATCTCAGTCTGGACTGCAATTCTTATTCAGGCAGTTTGAGGGCTGTAGCATGAATTAGCTCTAGGTAAACGCCATCGCTCGCTTCAGGAATATCTGTGGGGAAATTAATTTATGAAGATTGCCTGTTGTGATTGCCCACAAAATATCTACATTTATTTTTGACAGCAGCTAGTTTCATCATTTTGGTTACACCTGCAACATGAAAGGCACTATATCAAAGGCAAGAATTGTTATTATTATAATTACTGTCAAGTCCTGTTTGGAATTGAGTCCAGAGTCAGGGAATGTCCATCTAAGACAGTTCTTCATTTCCTAAATTAAACGAAGCCATGTCAATTTTAATCTGCTTACCAAAGTAAACCAAAACAAACCACTTAACAATATATAGTACATGTATTAGCGCAGTGAGATCCAGTTAAGTGCTTCCGCTTATTTGGGCGAAAGATAATAATATAAAAAATAATAAAATTAAATTGCTTCTTGAGCTACCCACTGCCATGCTTTGGATACACCTCTGTACATTACAGTTGAAGCACCAATAGGTTTTGTGAGGGAACTATGCCAACAGTCAGAGGAAGCACCTGTTATTGCAGCCAAGTAAGTTATTTACAAAAAGAAACGTGGCAAGTTTTGTAAGTTGCAGCTGATGAAATATGTGTATTTAGTGACTCATCTTCTTGTTAGACGTAGCTACGGCAGTTGTACAACTGGAACCATTTGAAAGCAAATTGATCTCATCCCCACTTTAATTTCCCGGTTGTGAATGGCGATATAAAAATGAAAGTTGTTGTTTTTCATGCTTTCCTACATACTGAAGCAGCACAGAAAGACATGCACGTGTATCGAGACTCACATGAAAGCAAGTCGTTTAAAATTATCTCAGTGACTATATCTTGATTGTATTTAATGATAATAGTCATTGCATTCTTGCGTTTGTTAAGCGCCTTATCACGTATTCGAGACGTTTCTATTCTTCGTAGAATACGCTGCAAACTAATCGAAGCACACTTTGTGTGTGAAAAGCGGAAGCTAATTTCCGCACATCAGTGCACCAATGGATTGAGTGACAAATATATTATCATTATTATTATTTTGAAGGAAATATTACCACTGGAACGAACTGACAATCGACTAACAAGCGGCTGACTACTGACAGCAACCTAAACAGAGACGAGTGTGTGGAGTAAGGAAACTTGCCCAATGATTCGTTCCGCTGGCAATTTAACCCACGTCTCTCGATTGCGAGGCGAGTGCTGTAACCTCTCAGCTACAGGAACTCACATGGCAGTTTTTGTAGGGCGCAATCGCTGATCTGTGCCTCTGTGGGGCTCAGTGCACAGTAGTACCCCGCGGAGTCTGTCACTCTCACGTGTAATACTTTCAATTGGACGGTTCTTCCCATTTCATCCACATTCGCTGAGAAACGCTCTTTTGCAAAGTCTGCATTTTGCTTGATCCTGTTGTTGGAGGATGTGCTGAGGATAAATTCTGGAGATTTGTTGGGAAATTGACGGTACCAGAACAGATAGTTATTGGTGGTGCTTGCAGCTGTATAATTACACTGCAGATAAACAAACTCCCCTTCATTCACTGTCACAGTAGATTGCAGCTGTGTCACAGAATCTCCTCCACAATGTCCTCGGAACACACACACATCAGCGATCAACAGCAATAATAATATTTGTATTAGTACTTGGATTCGATATAGACGCATGTCGCATAGTTTATCTCCATATCCCTTAATCCCTCTATCTTTTAGAAACCTATCAATCTCTGTCTTGAACCTGTACATGGACTGAGCATCCGCAGCCTTTTGCGGTAGAGAATTTCATAAAAGCCATAAATAAAACATAAACATTTGATAATATATGCAGGAAACAGGCGGGTAGAGTTAGTTTATCGTTTACCTGATAGGGTAATGATCACTGCTACCACAGAGATGTACATCGTCATATGTATTTAGTGGCACAGGGCGTTGAGGGAGGGTTGATGGTGTTGTTGGAAAATGTTGGCTGGGAGGCTGTAAGATACCGTGTGGAGGAATGAACAGGAAATAACCAACAGAAGTTACTTTTTACTGTGAGTGAGCAGGTCTGAGGGTTATGCCCAAACCTTGTGTCTGTGTTATTATGCGTCATTTTCTCTGCTCTACCATATCGCTCCTCCATTGGTTCTCTCCAATCACTGATATGTCTTTGTTCAATCGGGTGCCTGAAACCTGCAACAAATTACACCCATTTTTAAGTTTATCAAAAGGTCAAACATGAGATGAGGATATATATGCCATCTCTGGAGTTCTGTAGCTCACGGATTAAAGCCCTCGCCACACACCGAGAGATGTTGGTTCGATTACCGGCATGGCCATCTGTTGTTTAAATTTCCTTACTCCACCGTCAACACTGTTTACCCCGTAGTAGGCAGGAATCTGTTAGTTAGTCGATTGCTGATTTACTTTCTGGGTATAAATATCCTGTTTCCCCTTCAAAATGCACAGCCAATATAATTTAGAGTATATTCGGTGAAGCATATTGAGACATCTCAGAGGCGAAATTATTCGCTCTATTCAATGTCAAGGTTTATTGCAACATAGATAATCAAAAGAAGGCAGGAAGGGGTATTCAGTGGAAGCCACTGAGTGTGTGCAGATGGCAAGACAATGACCTAATATGTGTTGGCTTCACGTCCCCGGGGGCAGCTGTCAATTTGGTAACGAAGTGAAACGAGGCATTGAGAGGGTTCAAAGTGAAAGGGTAGGAGCCACATTTCGTCAGCAGTTTCTCAGCTTTCTCACCCCCAATTAGTTGAGAGTTTTCTTCTTGCCACTCTCCGCTCAAGGCTACTGGGTTACAGCAGTTTGGGGACAAAACACAAGTTTCTTAGCATCATTCAATTCTACAAGCTACTGCGTTGTACTATTTATTTCGATGAATGAGACTTCACAGATTCACATTTATTTTTCTTAACCGGTGTCTGACCCATGTGGGGACACCCATAGCCATTCTTTTTTTAATATCCAAACCAACCTGTGTGTTATAATAATCGCCAATGCCTTTCATATCAAACCTGATCACTTTTTCGAGTAGTCTATACGAACTTCGCAGGAAACAGTGTATCGACAGTGTATTTTGTAGACAACAACTTGTAGCTACGTGCACACAGCAGTGTCTCGCAAACAGTCTTCGATCGAGTGATCAACTTTTATAATCGACTAAAAGCGATTATCCAAACTCCTATCAACCGGATTCCTATTTCCGGCTCAGTAAAGCAATACAGATATAATAAACCTTGCATTTGATACAGTCCTTGATCACGTCTTCGTGACATTATGCAGCATTTCGTAGGTTGTACTGTGTAGGGAATTGACTGTGTCTGTTATGGGATAAATACGGCAGCCGAATGCACCCAGCAGTGTTCCACATAATCTTGTGGAATGAAGTGAATTTCTCTTTTCTTTTTAAAGCAATTATTAACCCCGGAAAAGCGATCTGCCAGTCAACTAACAGCCATGTTGCTACACACTGCGAGGTAAACAGACGTGTGTGCAGTAACAAAAGTAGCACAACATTTTGCCCGAACGGAAACCGAACCCAGGCCCTCACGCTTGCGAGGCGAGAGCTCTAAATATTGAGCTACAGTAAACCCAACATGTTTTTGTACAGGTCCCTCTTAGACACACATCACTGTGCTTTCCGCACAGAAGTAAATGGCGGTGTCTGACATTCGCACATCTTCGATGGTTAGGGTGCAGTTTTTCTGTTTTCTCTCAGCCAAAGCTCTTATCCTGTCCTTCATATTTACGTCGCTTTTTCCCAAAACCAAAAAGCGAATGGAGCCTTTTCCATGTTGTTTGTACCAATGGAAGAAAGGGTTGTTCACAGTGGTACTGCATTCCATAGAAACATTTCCATTTTCATTCACTGTCACGGCTTGAGGTGTCTGTGAGACATCGCTTTCAGCCAAATCACCTGGAAAATAATAATAAAAATTCTTGGATAGAAATTCAGAAGTTATCTACCAACGTTAATTTGGAATTATTTAGCAGGAAAACAACTGAGCCTTTGTCAGAACTCGCACGCTACTTACACAGTAGAAATAATATCAGCTTCAAAATAATATATTTTGCTTTGTAAATCTGCTTCATTCTTAATTGTCTTCGATTCACGTCAATATCTTCATTTGAAATGAAACGACAAATTATCAAAATGCAGCGTCTGGTTGTAAACATTTGTCCACTGGAAGAGTTGTCTCTTATCCCCGCCTCATTGTCTTGTCTCTGTTCATTGCTGGAGGTGTATTACGACTCCTCCTACCGTTTATGTTCAGATTCCCTTCTCCTCGCTGTCGTAAACTATAGTAATGTGTGAAAGAGGCAGTGCAGACAGACCTAGTTACAAAGACTCAAGGAAATATAAAATTATAATAATAATAATTCTTGCATTTGATATAGCGCTATCAGCTCTTGGATACATCTCGAAATGTTTTACAGAATATAAAATTAATTTTAGAGTGAAGCTGGGCAGGCAGTTGCGCACAGCAGTGCAGCGCAAACAGTCATTGAATAAATGACCAATTTGTCACTTTTTAACGGTATTATTGCCCCGGCAATCTGTCCGCTATTCGACGAATAACCGCGTTCCTGCGTTCGGTTAAACAGAATGATGTGGAGTAAGGAAATTTGCACAACATTTCGCAATGATGAGAACCGTAACCTTGTATTCTGGTCGCGAGTCGAGTGTTCTAACCACCAACTTGTAGGAGCAACACGTACGTTGGCAAAGTGCCAAGATTTGGTAATTGGTAGACTTCAGGAATAGTGTACGAAGAATCTTGTGATTAAGCGAATGAGCTCAAAAGTTTCTCTGGATTCCGTAGAAACCAGGTTTAGGATACTTTCGGATATAAGGAAGAGGTTTTCCAGTAATAGTGGGAGCAGAACAGTCGGAGAATCCTGATATACTCTTACATTGTGTCGACTGATCGCCTACAATTTGTAATCAACTTTGTTTCCAATACTCTGCGTTTCGAGTATATCTGTTGTTCAGAATGGAAAATGCAACCAAGCAATGGGATGCGGTTGAAAACCTGCTGAATATGATTAGAAGTGGGGAACAGAAACATGCTTTATTGAACCACTTTCACAGGCTACAGTGATGTCTGGTCAAAATATCAGAGCACCAGTGACACCCAGTGGTCAGACAGCGAAATATATTTCTTACTTTGAATTCATAAATGTTTTCATTTGGTGACATGCCAGGACGTTGAGACGTCTCATTTGCTTTGCAGAATATACAGTACAGTCTTGTGATTTTGTAATTTTGGGGGTAAAAAGTAATAATATATTGCCCACAAATAGTTATGGATTGATTGAGTGAACACATTTTTTTTCAATAAATTGATGCTAATGGTAAAGCCATCCGCCAGTCGACTAACATATTCATATTACTGCTAGGTATACAGAGGCATGCATGTGGAGCAAATAAATTAGGCCACTGTTTAATCCCACCCGGGAATCGAACCCAGTCCTGTTGCTTGCGATGTAAATACTCTAACCTGCAACCAATGACTACAGGACTTCCGACATGTTCCACTCTAATCTATTACAACGATCATGTTTTAAGCGCCGCTTGCATTATAAAAGAATAAACAATACTTTTTCATGCGTCTCCAAAGACTTGACCGGTTTTCTCTGTATTTAAACAGATATAAAGTCAGTTTTATGCAATGGCGCCCACTGGCGGTTGAGCAGCAAAACAACCATTTGGAGTTTTTGTACGGAGTCGCCATAGCTCGGCAGCAGTGTGGGCTCTTTGGCGCAGTAATACACGGCACTGTCACTGATAAGGACGGTGACAATACTCAGTTCGAAATCTTCTTTAGTTTTATTGACTTTGGAGGAAAATCGATCTTGGAAGTCAGGGCTCATATAATCCTTCCCTGCAACAGAGTAAAGTATGTAGACAGGAGCGTTTCTGGAAGCTTGTCGGTACCAGTAAAGATAGTTGGCATCACTGATTTTCTTTAAGGTGCAGGATAATTTCACATCCTTTCCCTCTTCAACTGGTATTTCAGCAATCGGTTGATTCCCAATGTCTTGCAGGCTTTTTCCTGGGATTTAAAAGAAAATATTGTTGAGCAGCAAGATTGTCTTCTGTGGATTGCTGCAGTGTAGTGTTGAGAGCAATCGCCCCACAAGCAAGTGGATCTGGCTTTTATAGCAGGGCAGAGCGAAAGCTTAGGCAACTTTACTTGCTCCATACGCATCTGTTTACCAAGCAGTAAATAGAAACAAGTTTGCTATTCGATTGGCATCTCTCTTTACCAGCGGTAATTAGCCCTTCAATGATATATCAATGATAAAATAGATAATAATTTGGACACTCAATCGATGAGACTATTTGATCAAAAGAGCTGCTGACAATCGTCTCGAATATATGGAAAGGCGCAACATCTAATCAAAGGATTATTAATGGTACATTGTTGTAAAAGGTATACCAAGATGTTAAGAAAAAAAGATACACAAAAGATACTAACGGCAAAGTAAGCTGAGAGTGATTGAGAGCACAGCACATGTCTCCCACATGAACATCCTGATCCCGTGTCTGACATTAACTCCCCAATGTGGATTGATGGGGCTTTTGGGCTCAGTAGCCACACAGTCACTGCCCCGCCCACACAGAGCCCCGCCCACACAGCCACTGCCACGCCCGCAGTGCCACGTCACTCAGTCACTGCCCCGCCCGCACTGAGCCACGCCCACACAGCCACTGCCACGCCCACAGAAATACGTCACTCAGACTATGCCCCGCCCGCACTGAGCCGCATCGCCCAATCACTGCCGTTGCATTACAGCGCCCCGACCACACAGCGCCCCGCCCACTCCACTCCCCCCACGCAAACACACAGAGTGCCACAAAATCTATTCACTCAAACCACAAAGTTTTGCGGGACACTGCTGTGCACAAATGGTATAAAACAATACAATCTCTCCACTTTTCAACGTATTCTTTGAAGAGCTTTGAGACGTCTCAACGACATAATATGGCAGTATATCAAATGCTCCGTTTGCTTCTATTATCATTAATATTACACGGTTCAATAAGACATGCCCTTACAAATGTTTTTTCTATTCGTGTTTCAGAAATGCTTTTATCAAGTACAGCCTTTGTCATTTAGTCGATACGCCTCAAATCGTGGAGTCCTGAAGCTCAGTGGTTAGAGCACTCGCTTTGCAAGTGAGAGACCTGAGTTCAATTCCAGGCAGAGGGCGAAACCTTGGGCAAGTTTCCTTACTGCACACAGAGCCTAATAATAATCCCTCCAAAACCAAAAATAATAATAATAAATTGGTCATTTTCAATCTACGACTGTTTGTGGGACATTTCTGTGCGCAATAGGCTGCCGCGTTCGCCCACAAATATCCAGTCAATTCATTTTACAGTGTGTTCTGGGAACGTCCTCCCGACGTGAAAAGCGCTATATCGAATGCAAGGATTATTATTATTATTATTATTATTATTATTATTATTATTATTATAAATCTCTTCGCAAGTTGACCTCCAATTTGTATACAACACTTTCCCGCAAACAGCTATGAATGAAAGATGAATTCAACCGATCGAAAGTCTGTCCAGAGACCGGTGGTAAACCTTGTTCTTTCTCGAGCAGAGTAATGGCATCATTATAGTCCCTTCATGCAAGCCGCCAGGACCTGGGTTTAATGTCTCCTCGGTAGGACAAGATTCACCGACATTACAGACAGCCAGGCCTGCCTGGAGTGTCAGCCCAGAACATCAGAACATAATCTAATATATATATCACAGTGAGAACTTCAGCCGCTTTTGAATGTTTCAGTTGCGGGACGAAATATCAATGATCTTTTCAAATTATATAGTAATAAACTTATTAAATAGCTTAATATTCACGTTTAATGTAATTGGCTGAACAAGCAATGAGGAGGGGAGAAATATTTTTTTTCATAGAGCGAGATATTCTGATCTTGAATGCATTGCCTGAAAGTGTGGCAGAAGCCGATACTATAACAACTTTCAAGAGAGAATTGCGACACCGTTGAGAAAACAATTTAAGAACGGCTGCTATTTGGGAAAAAGGTAATAATAATAAATATGTGACATAGAACTTGTTTCCTTAGCAACCTAAGCCTTGTGTTATAAGTTTAGGCAAATCTCTTTGGTTAATTATATTATTTGACTGAAGACTTCGCTGACTTTGATAATTTTACACAAGTGTCACAACAAGTTTGCATTTATGGAAGTCCGTTCTCGTCAAGAGGATGACCCAAGACAAATGTGTTCACTAGAGCTAAAATAAAAAGTAACCTTAATTCATCTTCTTTAACATAAAAACACTAAACTGTTTTCTTTCTCTGGTGACTCGCTGAACAGAATGTAGATTTGTTTGGTGTTTTTTTTATTTCCTAATATCAAGTTAATCTGTGATAACTGCACAACCTGGAATGAATACATCTGTAATCCAAACATGACTAGTCGAACATTCTCATGGTCATATTTGAGTCCTGGATCTCTACGTGTTTCTATGGCCAGAAATGTGGCAGCGTTAATTGCAGACAGTCGGGAAATTATACGTGTGTTTCCTCACTGTGAGTAGCATTTGGCCATGAAGCTGCGTAAAATTCTGGTTCAGTCCTTCCTCTTTGATTCTACTTACCCCTCCTCTGAAAGCACCTGAAGTCCTTGATTTAGGCCTGTGTCTCCTGTCACCAGCCTTTTTCCCTGGTTCTGTCTCAAGCTCTACCATTTGAATGCGCTACAAAACGCAGAAGTAGGACATTCAGCCACTTGAGCCAGTTCCAAGGTTATATTACATGAATGCAGATCTATCCATCACATCCAATTATCCGTCTGGGCATCACATCCTTTGAAAGCCTGAGCTAAATTAAATCTATCAACCTAATTCTGGAAAATATTAAGGAATAAATGATACACAGCTTTTTTGTGTAAATCTTTCCAGACTTCCATAAAATTTTGCGTAGAATTTTTCTCACGATTTCTCACCTACTTGGCCGGGCTCTGGTTCTTTGATCATGTTCACTGGCTCTGCATTCCCCCAACCACCAAAAGAAACAGTTTCTCTCCAAGTAGAGGAAATAGCTCATCTGCAAACAACATAAATGAAACTTGTCAGTTTTGATGTTTTCTTACTTACTAAAACACAACAGAAAGAACCATGCATGTCGCAGCGCTCCACAGAAAGCAAGAACTTTACAACTATTAGTCGAACAATAACATGACTAGAGTTTGTAACAATAAGAATAATAATCATTAGAAATTAACCAACCAAAACCACAGAGCTTGCTATTATGAACTCTGTCTGCTTTCTCTAGAATACAGTATAATTAGGTGAGATCTTATTGAAGCAAATGCGATTCTTAAAGGACTGGATAATATAGAAACTGAGGGATTGTTTCACCTGGTCGGAGAATCTATAACCAGGTTTCACAGTCTTAAAACTGAGGGTCAGACATTCAGAATGAGTTGAGGAAACATTTGTTCACTCAGAGGGCAATGAATTTATGGAGTTCACTGTTCCAGAAGGTTGTAGATGCTCAGTTCTTGAATATTTTGAAGGCTGAGACTGATAGATATTTNAAAAAAAGAGGGATTTGGGGATATGTGTATAGGGCAGTTAATTGGAGTGAAGTCAGAAGATCAGCCATGATCTTATCGAATGGCCGGGCAGGCTCGAGGTGCCGAAAGGCCTACTCCTGTTCCTAATTCTTATGTGCTTATGTTCTTTCCTGTGTATCGTCCAGCTTGGACCACACAATCAGTTAAGGCTTTCGCTTACACGGTGAACAGGAGCCGAGTGGAATGATCCCACTTTCCCACTCAATGCTCTGCCCTTTCAGATCCTGCAATTGAGGCAGGATATCTGCCAGGAAAGCTGTCATCAGAAGATGTCTGTGGTATGAGTCTGTTTAAAGTTAAGTGCTTTTACAACAACAACAAGATTCCATTTATTGAGCGTCTTTCACGTGGGCAGGACGTCCCAAGGCGCTGCACAGTTGGGTCAGGACCCGAGCATTGGGGAGAAATGGTCAGGGCGAGGGGAGGGAAGGGAGGGAGCGAGGAGGGGGGAAATGGTCAGGGTGAGGGGAGGGAAGGGAGGGAGCGAGGAGGGGGGAAATGGTCAGGGTGACGGGAGGGAAGGGAGGGAGCGAGAAGGGGGTAGAGAGTCGAGAGGGGAGCTGAAGGCTCGGTTTATGTTGAAACTGATTGTATTCTCATTGATTGACATCGACATTCAGCTGAATGTCGGATCGTCAATAATAACTGTACACTAACTCGTTTTCAAACAGAAAGGAAGAAAAAAACACGTTTCTCAAAGCCTCAAAGAGAGCATTGCGGAAACAGAGAAAAGCAAGACTTACTCCCAATGAGAAACTTGTGTTACATCCACACTAACCGCTGGGAGTTTTTGTTCAGTTTTGCCTGTATCGTGGTACTGTGAGGACATACAGTACAGTAATAGGCGGTTCTATCACAAACAGCCATCTTCACCAGTGTTAAGTTGGTGGATTTACTGCTCGTGTCCAGCGTAGAAGAGAACCCATATTGTGCAAAACTCGCTGAAGATGTACAGCCAGTGCTCCAATGCTGTAATATGTACTGTGGTGTCTTGCTTGGGAGCTGGCGATACCAATAAAAATACACGGCCCCTGTGCCAGCTGAATAGGAGCAAGCAAGCGATGCTGTCTGCCCTTCACGAACAATAATTTCGATGTCTGTTTGCTCAGCTCTCTGTCCAGCAGCATCGCCTGGAAAACACCGTGATTAAGGATGGTCTCTCATAATCTGTGCACCCAGCAGTTCTTGGGAATCAGCGGGCCACGGCCTGCTTGATGCTCTCTGCCCTGACTGCCCCAACCCATTAGCTGCTCCAACTCTCTTCAACTCCATCCCTGAGTCCATAGGACCCATTCCCTACCTCAAACCCACCTAATTTGACCGTATACTCATTCCTGTATCTTAGTGCTCCCCTAAGCCAAACCATCTCCAAAGTCAGTGGGACCAGTCTCGATTCCTAAGCAGGACGAACTTTTACGCAATTTTGGTTACTCCACACACACGGCTGTGTACTCAGCTGCGAATAGGGACCTGGGTGAGAGGCAATTGCTTTTGACTAGTTTCTGAACTGGGGTTACTAATCGGTCCCGTAAAGTTTCTTAATCGATGACTGTTTATGCTACGCTGTTTTGCGGAATTGTCAGCCGTGTTTTCCCCACAAATAAAGCGTACAGTCAGTTCGCTTTACACTATATCCTGTGCAAACGCAGGGAATGTTCTTTTGGCGCTGTATAAAATGCAAAGATTATTGTTGCTTATTTTTTCGCATTTCCCTCTGCACGTGTCTCTGCTCTCAGCTACCACCAGTCACGCCCCACGCCCACACACTTAACTGCTTCCCAAATGCCAATCAATTGCTGTCAAAGAGCCTTGGGACGTCCCCCCAACTCCAAGGCTACTGCACAAATGCAAACGTGTATTGTTCTGATTATATCGGCGGACACCGTTTTTCACATAGATTCACTTTTTCACTGTCCATACTCACAAGAGATGATGAAAATCGCGATGATGGAAGCCACAGGTTTCATCCCAGTTAGACGATGAGAATTCTGCAAAAACTGGAAGGTTTGATGCAATCGTTTGTCGGTTCCAGTGGACTGGGGATTGTCGTTCTCTTACAACTTACTTTCACCGACTGAAAGGTATCAGACAACACCAGTCATCAGGCGCTTTCACCACAAACAAGTGACACCCATTGAACAACACCACATTACATATGTACAGGAGGACATCCCAAGGCGCTGGTTGTGAATTGGCAAAATCAGTAGCTTACGAACAAGACAGAAGCCTTCTTTGAGTTGTTTACGGTCCGTTTTTAATATATATTCGTGGAGTCCTGGAGATCAGTCGTGAGAGCACTCGCTTTGCAAGTGAGAGACCTGAGTTCAATTCCAGGCAGAGGGCGAAACCTTGGGCAAGTTTTCTTACTCCACACAGAGCCTAATAATAATCCCTCCAAAACCAAAAACAGTAATAAAATTGGCATTTTCAATCTACGACTGTTTGTGGGACATTGCTGTGCGCAATTGGCTGCCGCGTTCGCCCACAAGTTTACAGTCAATTCACTTTACAGTGTGTTCTGTGAAGCGCTTTGGGACGTCCTTCCGACGCGAAAAGTGCTATATCAAATGCAAGGATTATTATTATTATTATTATTATTATTATTATTATTCAGGCGACCTCAGTGTGGAATGCTTCACTCTCTGTGGTGAGTTCTAATCGTATTTGATCGCACCTGGCATGATTTTGTGGGGTCAACTGGATGTCTGACACATGCGGAAACCCATAATCGTGCTTAAGAATATACAAACCAAAATGAACATTCAATTAAAGCGACCCACGTATGGGAATAATATAATAACAATCGTTATACTTGATATAGTGCCTTTGTTGTCCAACAGCTCAGTGTTTAGATAAAATCTATAATGCGGTCACTCAATCCACCATATTTGTGGGAAAACTGCTGCGTGCATTTGGCGGATGCTTTTCGCCCCGAAAAATGCACCATAAATTCACATTACAGTGTATTCTGTGAAGTGCTTCTACATTTTTCGAAGACGTGATGAGGCGCTTTAGCAAATGTCAGTATGATCGTGATTATCATCACGTCTTCGAGACGTCTCAACGCGCTTCACAAACTGAACAGAAAAGTGAACTAACTAGTTAACGAGATGATGAGCGAGAAGTAATCAAAGTAGCTTGTCGACCGCAAGCGGCGAATGTGTCGCAGTTCAGCTGTCTTCATATTTGATGCCAAACTTGACTTAAATCAATGATTGTAATAATAATGTGTTGTGGTTTCCTTTGGCTTATAACACCTGAGGCTCAGGGTACAGTAAAACTGTAAGTCACTGAGACGGCACAGATGTTGATGCCTCGCTTCCCACATACTAAATAATAATAACAATAATAATCCTTGTATTTTATGTAGCGCCTCATGGGATCTTCGAGACGTCTCAACGCAAATAACAGATTATGCTGTAAAATGAATTGACTATGTATTGTGGGAGAAATGGGACATCCAATTGATCTCAGCAGTGTCCAGCGAACAGTCGGGGAGCTTTGACGAAAACGGGATGTAATGTAATAAAAAAAATGTTTTTATTATATTTGCAAACTGAAACACATCAATAGTACCTGGACCGGTAAAGCCTAATTCGTTGACTAACAGTAATACTAATAATCCTTCGAAGTTATATAGCATTTTTCACGTGTTCTGGGCGTCTGAAAGCGCGTCACGTAATATGCTGTAAAGTGAAATGACAGTATGATTGTGGGCGCAACGGGCATCCATTTGCGCACAGCAGTGTACCAGAAACAGTCGTTGATTGAAAATGACCAATTTATTATTGCTTTGTTTTGAAGGGATGATCAGTAGTTTTGTGCAGTAGCGTAACTTGCCAAGGTTTCGCTCTGCCTCGAATTGAAACCAGGTGTCTCGCTTGCATGGCGAGCTCTCAATCCACTGAGCTACATGACTCCGAATTCTAATGATAAAAATAATAATAATAATAATCCTTGCATTTGATATAGCGCTTTTCACGTCGGGAGGACGTCCCAAAGCGCGTCACAGAACACACTGTAAAGTGAATTGACTGTATATTTGTGGGCGAACGCGGCAGCCAATTGCGCACAGCAATGTCCCACAAACAGCCGTAGATTGAAAATGACCAATTTATTATTGTTTTTGGTTTTGGAGGGATTATTATTAGGCTCTGTGTGGGGGAAGGAAACTTGCCCGAGGTTTCGCCCTCTGCGTGGAATTGAACTCAGATCTCTCACTTGCAAAGCGAGTGCTCTTACCACTGAGCTACAGGACATACTATTAGATCATGGCTGATCTGTACCTCAACTCCAATTTATCTGCCTTTGCCCCATATCCCTCAGTACTCTTGACCAATTTATTAAGGTGTCAAATAAAATAAAGGGATAGTTGCTATTGCAAGGAATCGATTGCTTTGTTTGTCAAATTTGCTGTCTGCATTAATTGTGATACTTAATGCTGTGAACGTTTAGCTGACAGGTTGGTGTGAGGTGATTGTGGTTTCCGCTGAGTCTCGCTGCAGACATGTCTGCTCCCCGCAGGGCCTCAAGGCCTGAGCAAGATTCCGCACACACTTCAACAGATAGACCATCCCCATGTGCAAAGTCAAGGCAGTTTTTGTACGAGACTTCCAGTACAGTCTATCACTGTGGTGAGACTGAAGGCACAGTAATACACAGCGCTGTCAGACACCACCAGCTCAGAGATGGATAAACTGGTGAATGAGTTTGATTCTTGTAGCTGAGCAAAGAAACGATTTCCAAATCCTGTTCCTCTGTATTGATTTTGATCCGCAGAATATCTGCCAATTGCATACTCCGGTTGTTTGCCTGGGTAATGCCTATACCATTGGAGATAGTAATAGCTTGCAGTCGTGGAATAGGTACATTGCAGTAACACAGTTTCTCCTTCGTTCTTAACCATCGTGGTAGCTTCCTGACTGACAGTGTCACCATCACAGAGATCTGCGATAAATACAGTAGAGCACGAAAATATATTATAATCTCGTTGGCTGAGTCATTTTTCAGCGCCTTGGTATGTCCTTCCGACGGGAAAAGCGCTGTACAACTTTCATTCTTTAGTTAGTAAATAACAGTCATCAATATATATCATGTAGCACATTATCACGCCATTGAATCGACTGAATGTGTTCTACAGAATACATTAACAACTGAATTTCTTCGTATTTCGTGGGCGAAATTGGCACAGTCGTTTCTCATACAGTCGTGGAAAGATTCAACAGATTATTTTTTAAAATAGTTTAATTGATTAACGCCCCTGGAAAAGGGATCCTTCAATCAATCAAAATGTTCGGATGGATAAATTATCATTATTTGGATGAAGTAAATTAGCCCCGTGTTATAAAGCAATGGGGTTTCTAGTTACCGTTAGTAAAACAGACGCCTGTGTGTGGAGTAAGGAAGCTTCACTGAGGAATCTTACCCACTTCCTCTCGCTTGCGAGCGGAGTGCTCTATCCACCAAGATATGGCCTCCAAAAATTATTGTTGAAATGGAGCTGACAAGCAGCAGCGACACTGAATTAGCTCAACAAGGCCTCACCTGACATGAAGGATCCCAGCACCAGACAGACAGCAAACAGCCTCATTTCTGCTCTTCAGTCTGTGTGGTTGTGTCCGTGGTATCAGTTTGATGATAACCCGCAGTGATTGTCGGCACTGGTGGAGCCACAGTCACACATCACATCTGTTCACGTCGTGTAACAGACTATCACCCAGACAGTAAAGTATTGAGACTACGTTCTGTGGGATCTGCACTCATAATCTTGACTGCTTTATACAAGGCACAGGGAGAAGGTAGCAGTGTCACTGTGTGTGTCAGACATTCACACTGTGAATGCAGTCAGGATGACTGAAACCTTGACCTGTCCCTTCACTGGGGAGAGGTCTGGGTGAGGCTGTGTTGAGGTTGAGCAGCTCTCGGCCCCACGTTCTCTGCCGATGGTGATCAGACACGGAGGCTGAGAAGCTTCCACAATAAACTCACAGACTCTCACTGTGTCGCTGCTCAGGCGCCGCGCCCCCCATTAGGAGGTGTTTCTCATTGTCCTTATTTATGTATAAAATATATTTATGTGTACGTCAACTTATGGTACAAAGCTTCTATTTAAATTAAAAGTTTTATTCGTGTGCTGATGCTTGAGCTTGTCTCGATATTTAAAGAGGAGCCATTGTCATGTCATCCCCCCCTTCTACAGTGTCACCATTCAGAAGGTCAACATTGATCACTTTCCTTTCAATACCCGAAAGAGGAAGGAGAGATTATATATAACCATTCAAACTTTATTTAAAAAATATCAAGTAAGAGAATGAATGATTGTGAAAACATAATTAATTTTATCTTAAACTGTATTTCTGATCACATTTTATACAAAGCTTTGAGCAAGTTTGTCTTACAACAACACACACCTGCATTACGATTTAAGAACATCAGAATTTCTCCGGCTGAAAAAGACCATGTTCCTTCAAGTTTGCCTTCCACCATCCGGAGAGACGCTTCAAATGCCTTGTGCCAAACTATATACTGTGTCCCGAGATATTATTTTCTTGCAGAAACCTATCTCAACTGATCCTGAAATGAAGCACTTTTTTCTTCACGGTCTCGCTATCCAGACTGTTCCACAAATTTACTCCTCGTGTACTGAAGTAATGTTGCAGACGATTTCTTCAGCATTTACCCTCCTTCATCGCAGGCCGTGTCCTCTGGTTCCACGGTTCAGTACAAGATAAAACCGCTTTTCATATTCCTCATTATACCGCCATTAGCTGCTACTTTTTGCCCCCAAAATATTCAGTCAATTCACTTGGTCGTGTATTCTGTGAAGCGCTTTGAGACGTCTCAATTAAATGATCAGGCGCTATAACATTGGTTCGTGTTATTACATGCAATGCAATGTAAAATGATGGAAATGTATAGATTGCAAAGTGTGTGGATCAAATTGTGCATCCATCTCCCATCAAGAAAACAAGAGAGATGTTGGGGCTGCACATTGATCCACATCCCCCCCTCACATACCCCAGTATCTGTACTCCCGCTGGACACATACAATGCACAAATGTTTGATGGCCCATCTCAACTCATGAGCCACATTTCCGCCATTGATCTCTCAGGAACCACGATCAAAGAGAAAAGACGGGCAATTATATCCATATACGGTAATATCACCGCTCATTGGTGAATCTTGTCAGGCGAATGCTTCATTTTATACCTATCAACAATCTATTGGTTATATGGACAGAGACATTGGTCTGTGGTGAGCTGTTGACCGGTGCTGGAGGGTCAAGACTGTAGTGGTTTACAGCGCTCGCTTGATGTTCCTCACATCACTATCACACTGTCCAGTTGTGATGCTGCGGTCACTGGTCATCTACCTTCTTCTCCATATTCTGACATGTAAGTTAATGGTTTCTGATATATCTTCAACATAATCAAACTATGTGTTATTATTAAAAATTAAGGAAGGTGATTAATCTATGTTAGTCCTGACCACTTTACACACTGATCTTGTAATAGTATCAAGTTATATTTACTGAGTTGCAATTTGGTATATGGCGTTTCATGGTGTTGGTAAATTTTAAAGTGAAAAAAGGGAAACGGGCNAAAAAAAGTTCTATTTTTGATCAAAATATGGGAAATATTTGGATGATCATTTTCCCAATCATTCACGAATATATAAAAAGTGTCTGAAAAATGGATTGCTGTGCAAATACATAGAACGTTTGTGGCATAGTGAAAACTGTTTTAAATATTGTATTCAACGCATTAGAAGCGATATTATCTGTGATTCCTGGAGCAATGTGAATATTTGGTCAGTGTTGTAATTCTAAGCAGATTATGTGTCATGTGAATTTTACAATTTTTTGATGGTTTTAGATAATGCATTAAATAAAATTCTGGCTTGGTTGCTGGTGTGTTTTAATTTACAGTTCAAATACGAGCAGTTTATCAGCAATAACTAATATGTATTGAGTTGAATTCCCTTCTGTCGGGGAGCGGCAGCAGGACAGCGCGGGGAGGAGCCTGGGCCTACTGACCCAGGTACTTAAACTCGACGCCGGAGCGAGTGCAGCCAGTCGGGGAGCGGCAGCAGGACAGCGCGGGGAGGAGCCTGGGCCTACTGACCCAGGTACTTAAACTCGACGCCGGAGCGAGTGCAGCTAGCGAGGGGAGGGGACGGAGCGGGGAACTGCGACGTCATAGATTAGTTTTCAGGTGAGTGCGCGCGCACAAAAAAAAAAAAAAAAAAAAAAAAAAAATAAAAAAAAAA
The DNA here is from genome assembly GCF_018977255.1 of Callorhinchus milii. NCBI lineage: Eukaryota > Metazoa > Chordata > Chondrichthyes > Chimaeriformes > Callorhinchidae > Callorhinchus > Callorhinchus milii. Next base: position 217,758 of record NW_024704807.1, read on the forward strand.
ACCCTCTGCGCCCCCCCCCCCCCCCCCCCAGGGCTCACATCAGAGCCCACTATGGTCCTGTTGGGTTCGATGCCCCAATCTGCGGGATAATGCCATCCACCTGACCGCTCCCGGTCCCCGCGTGCGCACTATGGCTGCCGCTTTGACCCGAGCCCCCTCACCCCTCCCTCCCTCCCCCCTCCTCTCTCCCCCCAAACCCTCCCCCCTCTGCATCTCTCCCGCTCTCTCCTCCTCTCTCTCCGTCCCTCTCGTCTTCTATCCCCACTTGACCCTCCCACAACCTCCCTCTGCTCCAGTCTGGGAATCCTCCGCCGGGCTCACCGCGGCACTCGGCGTTGGCTGTCCAGCAGCAGCCACACCGACTGCCCCATTCCCCACCACTCTCGCCAGCCACCCCGGACACAGACCCGGGGAGTCAACCTCTCCTCCCTCATCCCCATCTCCCCCACCCCTGCCTCACAACCTGGACCCCCCTCCCCTCCCACACACCCTTCTGTCAACCGCTCCCTCCACATCGGACTGCAAAATGTCCGCTCCCTCTGCAACAAGGCCCTGGTCATCAACGATCTCATCCTTGATGAGAACGTTGATATCATGGCCTTGACAGAAACGTGGCTCACCCCAGGCGACACCTTCCCCCTCACGGAGGCCACGCCACCCGGCTACACCTCCCACCACATCCCCCGCCCCAACCGCCGTGGCGGTGGTGTTGCCCTTATCTCAAGGACACCACTTGCCCTATCCCCCTACTCCTCTGGCTCTTTCCCCTCCTTCGAGCACCTCACCCTCTCCCACCCCTCATTCCTCTCCCTTAAAATCCTCCTCCTCTACCGGCCCCCTAAAACCTCTCCCACCTTCATCTCTGACATTTCAACACTCCTCACATCTCTTTGCCTCTCCTCTGATCGCCTCATCATCCTGGGCGACTTTAACCTACACTTCACCCCCTCCTGCTCCATCTCCACAGACTTCTCTTCCCTGCTCTCCTCACTCAACCTTTCCCTACACATAAACTCCCCCACTCACAGTCACGGCCACCCACTCGATTTGGTGATCACCCGGGGCCTCAGTGTCTCGGATGTCACTATTACCGACAAGGCCATCTCCGACCACTACTTCATCTCCTTCACCACCTCCACCCCCCTCCCCACCTCCACCAGACCCACCACCATCTTCTACCGCCCTTGGAAGAAGTTACCCCCACAATCCCTAACCGATGCCTTGGAGTCCTCTGAACTCCTCTCCCTCTGGCCTTCAACCCTCACCGACCCCTCTTCTCCTCTCTCCCTCCTCCACAATATCCTCTCCTCCACACTCGATACTCTTGCCCCCATCACTTCCCGCACTGTCTCCTACTCCCGCTCCTCCCCCTGGTACACCACCCACCTCCGCTCACTGAAATGCCAGGTGCGGGCTGCTGAGCGCACCTTTGTCAAATCCGGCTTAACGGTCCACCGACAAATCTGGCTGGACCTCCTCAAAATTTACCGCTCCACTCTAGCCTCGGCCAAGTCGTCCTTCTACTCCAGGATAATCCTGGAGGCGAAGAACAACCCCAGGCTACTGTTTTCCACCACATCCCGACTCCTCCGTCCCCCCCGCCACCCCGCGCAGGTCATCTCCTCCAACCTTCACTGCGAGGAGATGCTGGATTTCCTTGAATCCAAGATCAAGGGAATCCGCTCCGCGGTCACTTCCCCTCCAACTTCCACCCACCACCCACCCCTTCCCTCCCACACTCCGACTCCTACCCATCCTCCCCTACACACCTTCGTACCCGTTTCCCCACCCTCTGTCACTGAACTCATCCTATCCCTAAAACCAACCACCTGCTCCCTTGACCCCATCCCCACTCCACTCCTTATCTCCCAGCTCCATTTTCTTGCCCCACACATCACTGACATCATAAACCTGTCCCTCTCCTCTGGCTCTGTCCCCATTCCATTAAAAACTGCCATCATCACGCCCACCCTGAAAAAACCCTCCCTTGATGCGTCGCAGCTATCAAGCTACCGGCCCATCTCCAACCTCCCCTTTCTCTCCAAGGTCTTGGAAAGAGTTGTCGCCTCCCAACTGCGCTCTTTCCTCTCCACCCATTCTCTTTTTGAACCCCTTCAGTCAGGTTTCCGTGCTGCTCATAGCACAGAAACTGCCCTGGTCAAGGTCACCAATGATATCCTGACTATCTGTGACCAGGGCTCCCTCTGTCTCCTCGTCCTCCTCGACCTATCGGCAGCATTCGATACGGTCGACCACGCTATCCTACTCCACCGCTTGTCCTCCCACCTCAACCTTCAAGGCACTGTCCTTGAATGGTTTAGCTCTTACCTTTCCCACCGTCTTCACTTCGTCTCAACGAATGGCTTCTCCTCCACCCCCCGTACTGTCTCATGTGGTGTCCCTCAGGGCTCTGTCCTCGGTCCCCTCCTCTTCACCCTCTATATGCTCCCCCTTGGTGACATCATCCGCAAACATGGGGTTAACTTCCACATGTATGCGGATGACACCCAACTCTACCTTTCCTCCTCTACTCTCAACTCCACGACCACCGATGTCCTGACAGCCTGCCTGTCCGACATCGAGTCCTGGACGAGAGACAACTTTCTTCAGCTCAACGTGCAAAAAACCGAGGCCCTCCTGATTGGCTCACGTCAGCGCCTCCGCACCTCAGGCGCTGACACCATCAGCATCCAAGGCTGCACTCTCCACCTCTCAAAGCCAGTCAGGAACCTCGGCGTTTTGTTCGACCCTGAGCTGTCCTTTCTCCCTCACATCCGCACCACAACTGGCACCGCCTTCCATCACCTCCGGAATATCGCCAGATTACGGCACTACCTCACCCCTCACGCTGCTGAAACCCTGGTTCACGCCTTTGTCACCTCAAGGCTGGACTATGGGAACTCTCTCCTCGCCGGCCTTCCCGCCACCTCCCTCCACAAGCTGCAGGTCATTCAGAACTCTGCAGCTCGTGTACTGTCCCGCACCAGGCTTCGCGATCACATCACTCCCACCCTCGCTCGCCTCCACTGGCTCCCCATCCCCCAGAGGATTGATTTCAAGATCCTCATCCTCACCTACAAGGCCATTCACGGCCTTGCTCCCTCCTACCTCTCCAACCTACTATCCCCCTACCTACCTGCCCGTACCCTCCGTTCCTCTGGCTCCGGTCTGCTCCACGTCCCCCGCCCCAACCGCCCTACTATCGGTGGTCGGGCCTTCAGCCTCTCAGCCCCCAGGCTCTGGAACTCCATCCCCCAGTGCCTTCGCCTTGCTTCCTCCCTTTCCTCCTTCAAGGCCGGTCTCAAAACCTTTCTCTTTGACCGTGCCTTCAGCTCCCCTCTCGACTCTCTTCCTCCTCCTCGCTCCCTCCCTTCCCTCCCCTCACCCTGACCATTTCCCCCTCCTCTCTCCCTCCCTTCCCTCCCCTCACCCTGACCATTTCCCCCCTGCTCGGGTCATGACCCAACTGTGCAGCGCCTTGGGACGTCCTCCTGACGTGAAAGGCGCTCTATAAATGGAATCTTGTTGTTGTTGTTGTTGTTCTGTTGGTGGAGACCACAGTAGCACTTGAATTAAAGTTAAATATTTGAAAGGATTATGAAAAAGATTTCTATTAAGCTTCTTTGATTGAAAGTTATTTGCATATTACCGGCATGTGAAGGAAGGTTTCAACACAAATATTGCATTTCCGCATAGGGTCTTCTGGCTTTTCATCAGAGGGGAAAGAGGCAGAGAGTTGAGGGGGAAAGAGGCAGCGAGTCGTGCGGACTGGGGGAAGGAGTTCCCGAGCGCAGAGACTGAATGGCTGAATCTATTCCTATCTTCAGTTCAGTATTTTACTTTCTTTGTTGACTCAAAAGAAAAGGATTGACTGCTGTTGTCCAATAATTACAATTGACAGTGAAGACCTGATGCTGAGGGACTCGGTCCTGTTACAGTGAAGCTGTTTCTGGTACAATTTCTCCTGTTCAGTATCAGCGCTGCTGTGAGCAATGAAAAGACACTTTTTAGTGAAACACAGAGACTGATAAATGCAGGGATTTAACATGTAGTTTTAATTTAAATTTTTTTCCAAATAATATTGATTGTATCATCATAAAATGAAAGCTGAAGTTTTTCAATACATCGACAAATAAGCAATCAGTAAAAGTAAATAAATTTACGTAAATAAATGAAGAAACATTGAGTTAAACACATCAGTAAGTGTCCCATTCCAGTCCCCGTGTTGTAAACACCGGCAGAAGCTTCCCGTCCTGCGCCGCTGCTATTGACGGTAATCGATCTGGAGGATTGGATCATCACAGACTGAGAGCATTAACTTAGCGACAACCGAGGGCCGGTCCCTGAGAAAAACATACATTAAATCAGTAACATAGGGACCATCATCTACAGAACCATAGCCAGTGCCCCGCCGCCCTGTATGTGTGTCTCTGTGTCTCTGTCCTCACTGTAACTGCAGCTGAAATACAATACCGCAGGTTTACAGGACAGTGTCGGGAAAGGGCTTCACGGCTCTGACCCTCAGCAGCTTTGACGTTTGTATTGAACACCAACATCACGAGGAGTGAAAAGGAAAATAAATATAAATAAAAAGTGAACAGATGCAGGAGAAGTTTATTCAACACTCTACCTTCCCTCGTGTTGCAAATGTACTAAACAATATTTCTTCACGTCCAGTATTAGTTATAAGAATAATAATACAGTTGTGTGTTCGGGTGAGTTAAATAGCAAGAATACTTGCATTTGTTGTTGTGATTGATCATGTCTTCAAGACAACTCAGAGTGTTTCACATGATGCATCGTCAAGTAAATTGACTTTAAAGAGAAATGCAGCATCTAATTGTGCACAGCCGTGTCCAACACAGACTTGGATTGAATAATCATATTATTATTATTATTGTTACTTGACTAATGCCCTGTCAGCCTGACTCCCCAGCTCTTTCCTACATAAGCTGCAGCCCAGCCAGATCCCGCAGCTCTTGTCCTCTCCAGCACCAGCCATGGCAGTCTGTCAGCGCTGCCTCACATGGCTATTTGGAGAGGACAGGACCCACAGGGGTCCGGGTGGTCTGTAGCTTGTGTTGTGAAGAGCTGTACAGAGGAAACTTCTCCAGGGCTAAAGTATCCTCAATTTGATCTGCTGGTGGATTTGGAGCCAGAACAAGATTGAATGTATTTTCTTCCTGGAGCTAAGTCCCTGCGTGGCCTCATTCCACTGAACATCAGCCACAGCCCCACGGCCTTACTGCTCCCTCGGCAGCTCAATTCCCCACCAACTGCTCACCAGTGTCCAGCTGTTCAGGCCCCGCTGTGTGCCATCCCCTCCCGCAGCCTCTCCCCCAACACATTGGCACTTTTAAACCCGCCTTAAATGTTCCCTTTCCACCCGACTCTGGTGGTCGTTCTCTCATCCTTCCTCAGCTCCCCCATGATAATTTATCAATGAGATTGTGAAGTCAGTGTGAAGGAAAGTATGAACATCTGCTGTTTCATCTCATATTCCGCAGGTGTTGGCAAGTTACAATCTTTCACATCTTTGTCAGTGCGACTTTTAATGTATTTGAACACCAATAACTATAGGCTCGGCAATGGCTTCTCAAGGTTTCAGATATTCATGAACATTGTGTATTTTAAAAGTTGTTTTTATATGATTGAGATTGTAAGCGGTATTGCTCTCAGTTATAGATTAGTTGCATTAGTAATGAAGAATTCATCTTAATGATACTGATGAAAGTACAGAAATTCCCAAGGACAGTTATTATCTGTCCTCTCCCAACCTTCAGGAGGCTCTGGCCTTCTCCACACCCCGCGCCCGGCCTACCCCACCATCGGCGTTGAGCTCCTTGACCCACAGCGCCTGGAGATCCCACAGTACCTCTGGCTCTGGTCTGCTCCACGTCCCCCACCCCAACCGCCCTACCATCCGTGGTCGGGCCTTCAGGCTCTCAGCCCCCAGGCTCTGGAACTCTATCCCCCAGTGCCTTCGCCACGTCCTCCCTTTCCTCCTTCAAGGCCGGTCTCAAAACCTTTCTCTTTGACCGTGCCTTCAGCTCCCCTCTCGACTCTCTTCCCCCTCCTCGCTCCCTCCCTTCCCTCCCCTCACCCTGACCATTTCCCCACTCCTTGCTCCTTCCCTTCCCTCCCCTCACCCTGACCATTTCCCCCCTCCTCGCAACCTCCCTTCCCTCCCCTCATCCTGACCATTCCCCCCCTGCTCGAGTCATGACCCAACTGTGCTGCGCCTTGGGACGTCCTCCTGACGTGAAAGGCGCTTTTTAAATGGAATCTTGTTGTTGTTGTTGTCTCCACAGTCTCCTCTTCAACCGCGCATTCCTCCAGGCAGCTCCCTCTCCCCTCCCTGCCCTCCATCATCCTGATCCCAACCTCCAGCTCGGGGCCCAATCTTTGAGGTCCTCCCGATGTGAAAGAAACTTTACAAATGTGATGTTGTTGCTGTGTATTACCGCTGAGCTACATGACTCCACAAATGATCCTTGCATTGGATATTGCGCCTGATCACAACCTTCTGACGCCTCAAAGCGCTTCAAGGAATATACTGTACAGTAAAGTGACGGTGTCATTTGAGGGTGAAACGCGGCAGGAAATGTGCAGTTCAGTATCGCGTAAACAGTCGTGGACCAAAGTTAAGTGACCAAATTAATATTATTGTAAGGAGATTTGACGTAAAACGACAATGTGGGTCTCTCTCTTCCCAACCCCATGACCAGCTCCAGAGCTGGTCTGTCAGCTCAGAGTCCCCGCGATGTGTGGGTGTTTCAGCGCCTTGGGACGTCCTCCCGACGGGAAAGGCGCTCTATAAATGGAATCTTGTTGTTGTTGTTGTGTGTGTTGGGGAGTGCAACAAACACACCACCTCATGACTCGGAGGCGAGAGAGAGAGAGAGAAAGAGAGATAGTGAGAGCAAGAGCCGGAAACGCAACCGAAGCCGAAATATAAAACTCTGCAGCTGGAACCTTTGTAGCTGTAAATGTATTAGTCAATTTGGATCAAGTCTATTAATTTATTAATCGCATTGTCAAAGATGTGAAAGATTGGAACTTGCGAGCGCCAACTTAGTGTGAGATTAAACAGCCGATGTTCCTGTATTCCGTTGCTCTAACTTCATAAACTTAATGATAAAGCATGTTTTTAACATCCACCATCAAGTAGCACGTCACTGAGACGTCTCAAAGCGCTTCACACAATGTGCTGTAACGTGTAGTGACTGTGACTTTGGTGGGTGGAACTCAACAAGAATTTTGCAACAGCAGTGTCCCACAAACCGTCGTGGATTAAGCGACCAAATTCTTATTTTGTAAGATGTGGACGATTGCAACTTGCGAGTTCCTGCTTCTTGTGAGATTACTTTCCTTTGCAATGGCGCCACAAACTTAACGGCAAAGCTTTAACCATCACCGTCAGTGGAGTCCTGTAGCTCAGTGGTTAGAGCACTCGCTTTGCAAGTGAGAGACCTGAGTTCAATTCCAGGCAGAGGGCGAAACCTTGGGCAAGTTTCCTTACTCCACACAGAGCCTAATAATAATCCCTCCAAAACCAAAAACAATAATAAATTGGTCATTTTCAATCCACGACTGTTTGTGGGACATTGCTGTGCGCAATTGGCTGCCGCGTTCGTCCACAAATATACAGTCAATTCACTTTACAGTGTGTTCTGTGAAGCGCTTTGGGACGTCCTCCCGACGTGAAAAGCGCTACATCAAATGCAAGGATTATTATTATTATTATTATCAGTTGCAGTAGTAGTCATATAAATACATGCAACATATATGCATAATATGTTTTATTACCATTTCTCTAAGACTAATTAGACATTTTATCGCGACTATTTAGTCACACTGTATATATTGTGTCAGACGCGGTCAGGAGGTATCGCCCTCTGAGATAGAAGGCTTTGATCTGATTTCACTAAACATTTTTAACCTTAGTTGAACGTTCAATTTGACCGTGAGCGCAACGTTGTGCAGTGGAAGTAGAACGGACTGAGCTTTACAAGTGGGTTACTCTCTGTCTGTCAAAACTAATCTGATGGGGAATGAGATTGAAAAGGTCAAAAGGTTTCATCATCCGAACTATACTTCTAAAGCACGTAACTCGCGAAAACTTTCTGATTTCAGCTCCTCAAGTCGACAGTCAAGATAAGAAATCAGGTGAGTTTTTTTGGATAAGCTATTTGTCTTCAGCACAAAATTCATCAAATACAATTAAATCAAAACTTTGTAGCACCACCAAACCCAAGACTAGGGCCATCCTCCCGACATAAATGGTACGAAAAGTACTGCAGATGCAACTTGCTGAATCTTTTATGGATGTCAGGCTCCATTGGCTTCCATTAGCAAAACGGATATTGTTTATAATCCTGACACTCACATGCCATTCACCTCATGCCCTTAGCATCTTACTTATACCCCTCCTCCTCTAGCAGTCCCACCTATCCTTCGGCCTCATCGACAACATCTTGCATTTGTATACCGTCCCTGATGCAGGTTAGCATCTCAGAGCGCCTGGGTCAGCAGGACCCCGACCCAGAGAAAGAGGGAGGTCGAAGTGGAAGCTCTTCCCAAGTTATATCAACTTGGAGTCAAGGAGGAGGGATTGAGGAAGAGTGCTGCAGTGTTTCTGGACAAGCTCTGCCCTGTTAAGAACCCAGAGACCCTTCCCTTCCCCGGGTGACAGGCACATGTACAAGAAGATAAGAAGTTATTGTTTTTGCTGTGAAGATCTATCCCGCAGTTTCAATACATCTCACGTTGAGTTTGTCCTTGTTATTTTTTCTCTCCTTTACAGTACTGAATTGAGAGGAACATTTCCTCTGTTTGTTTGAATTTTAACCTCATCTTTGCAGGAACACTCAAGGCGATTCGTGTCTTCCATCTAACCATTGCAACTTTAATACGTATTGACTGGTGTTTTCCTGTAAATTTGAAGCTAAAGCATTTGCTCCCCGATCCCTCTTTCTCCACCTTATGTAATCCCCTATTTAAACAAACCTAAGTAATACAACTTTAGTAACCTCGGTCTGTGCTTCAAATCGTCTCTTGATTTACACGCCTCTCCACCCTGTTCTCCCATCCAAATATCCACACCTCGATTCCAGTCCACATTTAACTTTCGTCTTGTGTCAATTATTATTGCTCCACATCCCGCTGAGCCTATCAATGTCACCTGAAATGTGAGGACACGTGGAATGTGCAGCACCTTTAACTCTATCATTCTCTGAAAACCATCGTTCAAGTCCCACCATCGATTACATATACTGACACAACCTGCACAACTCTTCCAGCGCTTCACAGAATTTACTGTAAGGAGCAATGACTGTGTAGGCAAATGCAACAGCTGCAACAAAAACAACTCGGATTGATATAGCGCCCTCAACGCCGGACGGCGACTCAGAGCGCTTCCGATTGAGTACAAATATTATTATTATAATTATGACTATCCTGCGCGACTGGAAATCAATTACAAAGGCATGTTTTTGGTGATGTTACTTGCAGATCATTTGAGGCTGGCGAATGGCGGCAGCCCGTGTGCCGGGAGAGTGGAGGTCTACCACGATGGACAGTGGGGCACAGTGTTTGGCCTTGGCTCTGGTGACAGTGGTTGGGACATGTTGGACGCGGTTGTGGTGTGTAAGGAGTTGGGCTGTGGAGCCGCGCTGTCAGCATCAGGAGACGCTCACTTTGGCGAAGGCTCAGGTCCCGTTGTGACGGAGAATGTTCAGTGCAGAGGGAGTGAGTCTACTCTGAGGGATTGTCAGTCACAGCCCTGGAGTGACTATTCAGTGTACTGGTCACACTCCTATGATGCCGGCGTCATCTGCTCAGGTAAATATTTCAGTGTCATTTTTTTCAATCCTCATGTTTTCGGTAAACCACAGTTTGAGAAACTCTGATAGAGATTGCATTCCACATGATGTCAGTTTGTCAGTTTTAAATCCCTAGTTTTTTTGGGGGTTCACACCGCCTCCTTCCGCTCCTCACCACCCCCCAACCTCTCTCCCGCTGCCGCCCACCCTCCAGCCCTCCTCCGTCGTTCAATGTTGATTTTCTTTAACCTCCGTGTTTCTGCACAACTGTGGCTTCAATCCTTCAATGAAATAATTTTTCAGCACGGAAGTAAAATATATTTATTTTAAATATATGCGTCCTTAAGATAATAATTAGTAATTAATCCTAGAGAATCCCTCAATCGCCTGGCCAGCACCTCGCCCGGCACCCCACCCCCGGCTCGGGGTCAACCACTATTAAACGGTCCTAGACATGTTACATGATTGCAAGTTGTTTTTTTTTAACACATTTTCCCTTTCCCGACCAAAGTGTCTCAGATAATACGTAGTAATCAAATGTGACAGTAGATCTTGTGAAGAGCTTCGAGTCGTCCACCTGTCATAAACGGCTCAATGTCAAAAATGACGATGGTTATAATCTGGAATTAAGTTTGCAAATGGTAAAAATATAATTTTCTAACTGCGGTATGAAGCCTGCGTGCAGTAGTGTTTATTATTTCAACTCAAACGGCTTTCCGTCCTGCCCCTCTAGCTCACTTGCTGCGCTGCTAATTGCCCCATCCCCACCTTAATAATAATAATAATAATCCTTGCATTTGATATCGCGCTTTTCACGTCGGGAGGACGTCCCAAAGCGCTTCACAGAACACACTGTAAAGTGAATTGACTGTATATTTGTGGGCGAACGCGGCAGCCAATTGCGCACAGCAATGTCCCACAAACAGTCGTAGATTGAAAATGACCAATTTATTATTGTTTTTGGAGGGATTATTATTAGGCTGTGTGTGGAGTAAGGAAACTTGCCCAAGATTTCGCCCTGACCTGCCTGGAATTGAACTCAGGTCTCTAACTTGCAAAGCGAGTGATCTAACCACTGAGCTACAGGACTCCATTCAGGAGAGGCTTCAATCATTGATTCAGACTTCTTTTCAAACCGGAACAAATATACATTGAAATCCGCAATGGTTCCTTATGGTGTTCCATCCAAGACAGTCGCTCCATCTCTCCGACTTTTGGTTTCTTGGGTTTAATTGGCAAATTGCTGCAAAATATTGACCGGGCTTATTAACAGTCCTTTCTTTCTTCATTGTCCTCATTATCTTCTGAGATCCCCATTGCACAGCAGGAAATTTCAGTCCCTTCTTTACGCTCTCAGGCTCTCTGACTCCCATTAGGTAGTAGGTACTGTCTCTTCTCATCCTCTCAGACCCCCTTTGCACCAAATTTATTGTCCTTCCCTTCCTCACCCTCTCCCACCCCCATTGCACAGGAGGTGCTATCTCTCCTCACCCTCGCAGACTTCCATTGCACAGCAGATAGTGCTATTCCTCTGCTCACACTCTCACTCTTCCATTGCACCTCAGGTATTGTCTCTCACCACCTTCTCCGACCCACATTGCCTCTCAGGTGGTATCTCTCCTAACTCTCTCCGCCTCTTCTTGCACAGTTCCTGCTTACACTCTCAGACCCCATTGCAGACCCCATTGAATTGTAGATACTGTCATTCCACCCCAGTCACTTCACTATTAATGCACAGCAGCTACTTCTAAATGATTTGGGACGTCATTCTAACCTGCAGGTCGCAGCGTAAACTTATATTGTGTCCTTTTGAAGCTGCGTAAGATATTTGTAGGGAAACTCAGCACCACAAAAAAAACTTGCATTGATACGCAGGTAGTTTCGCATGGAGCTTAATCACTACCTCACTCACCTGAAAAGTATCTAAATGTACATTTCTATCTCTAAATTTCTGATGATTGTTTCAGCTTTCACCTGTTTGCTGTCTGTCGTTAATCTTTCTGTCAACGTGGAGTCCTGTATCTCAGTGGTTAGAGCACTCGCTTTGCGAGCGAGAGACCCGAGTTCAACTCCAGGCAGAAGGCGAAACCTTGGGCAAGTTTCCTTACTCCACACAGAGCCTAATAATAATCCCTCCAAAACCAAAAACAAGAATTAAATGGGTCATTTTCAATCTACGACTGTTTGCGGGACATTGCTGTGCGCAATTGGCTGCCGCGTTCACCAACAAATATACAGTCAATTCACATACAGTGCGTCGTGCGAAGTGCATTGGCACGTCATCCCGACGTGAAAAGCGCTATATCAAATGCAAGGATTATTATTATTATAGGTACGTTCTTTGTATTATAATAACCCATATCACGTTAAATCTTCCACTACAGAACATTATCCCCCAAAATTAATTGGTGGAAGCAATGCCTGTTCCGGAAGAGTTGAATTGCAGCGCAATTATAAATCGGGAACAATCTGCGATCATTATTGGGATTTACAGGACGCCGATGTGCTCTGTCGGCAATTGGATTGTGGCTTCGCTTTGTCAACTGGTTCTGGAACACTGTTTGGGAAAGAAACAGCTCTTATCTGGAAAACTAACTTCAATTGTGTCGGTAATGAATACCGAGTGTCGCACTGTCCTGTATCATTCTGGGAGAAGTTCAGCTGTACACATGACAATGATGTTACTGTTGTATGTTCCGGTGAGTGAAATAATAATTCTTGCATTTGATAAAGTGCATTACTACCTGATTATTATTAAGTCATTGAGACTTCTTCAACGCGCTTCAAATAGTATAACTTAATGAAATCTGACTGCATATTTTGTCGTCGGAAAAGCCAACAACTTAAAAAATAATGGGTCATACACTTTAAAAGTAAAATCTACCTTTTCTCAAATGATACGCTGTCTGTCTAACAGAACCTGATCTATTGTGTGAGTAAGATTTGCGAAGAGTTATTATTCAGGTGTCAGAGGTGACACCAATCTCCATCTCTAAAAATCAGCACAAACCAAATTTAATTTTATTATTGCATACGAGAGCATAGACTCCTGAGACAAAGTGTTTACTCCCGATTCCCATAGAGTAGTCTGGTCCTGATGAAGGACAATCTCTGGTTTTAGACTGTGACGATAATGCTCTTCTGCTAGAAATGCAACGATTCTTTTAAAAATTCTCCTTCTATTCAAGTATTTGTTTCCTCCTGGCACATGAGGTTAGTTGTGCACTTGGGCTGGAGGCTGCTGTCATTTTTTGTGTTATTGTCTGTAGATTATGTGTAGCTGTGAACACCAGTAACGTCGTCGTCTGTGAAATGTTCATGTAATTTCTACGTTACTATGAATATTTCTGTGTCATTTTGTCGGGTGTATTGTCACATTCGACATACCTATTTTCAATTACTCACACGATATACTTATCTTCAGCTCTTACAGCTTTGAGTATGAATTGTGCATTGAAATCGTTGCAGGTACACAGTGGCACTTACGGTTAGAGAGCGGTGTGAGCGGCTGTGATGGGCGAGTGGAGATTTTTCATGACGGTACTTGGGGCAGATTGCTGGACGATTCCTGGAATATATCAGATGGCGATGTCATCTGCCGACAGCTGAACTGTGGCTCTGCTATTTCAGTCTACAACTCTTCCCAATACGGGGAAGGCACTGGACCTGTGTGGATCAATAATGTTCAGTGTGTGGGAACCGAGACACACATCTGGAACTGCTCACATTCCACAGTGGCTTCATCCTCCTGGACCAGCCGGGATGTGGGAGTGATTTGTTCGGGTGAGTGCACTTTAGTGATAAATAGAATAAATGGAATAAATCTTTGTTAATTTTGGTAACACATTGCTAAATAACTTACATTATGCCTCTCTCTCGGTGAGTGCTCATCTTCATTGATGTAGAAATGTCCCACCAGTTTGAATTACTCCACCTGTGATGCTGGGACAAGAGTATGAACGTCAATACACAATGAAAGTTCACACATATACATTGAGTATCAATTAATTTTTTTGGATGACGAATAATATTAAACCGCAAACGATCTCTTTATATCCTAAATAGAAATTTGACATACTGTTTTACTTTGCAACAGAACACAAACAGCTTACACTAAACGAATCAAATTGGAAAACATTTCGTACTGGAGTTCAGAGTTCAAGTGAGTGAACGTTTACCAATACTTTTTATTTCACCAGGAGGTTTTAAATAGCATTTTAAATCGGTGCATGTTATGCCTTGAATTAAACTTTCCTCATTTTCAGCAGAAGATGTTCAGATCAGACTGATGGACGGTGGGAGTTCGTGTGCTGGGAGAGTGGAGATTTACTACAACAGAACCTGGGGGACGGTGTGTGATGACTCCTGGGGTTCACTTGAGGCGAATGTTGTGTGCAAACAGCTCGGATGTGGATCTGCAGTTCATACAACATCTGCGGCCACTTGTGGACGAGCCTCAGCTCCAGTTTGGTTGGATGACGTGAGATGTACAGGAAAGGAATCAGCTCTCTGGGAATGCCCCTCTTCTCCATGGGGGCAACATGACTGTTATCATAAAGAAGATGTGAGCATCGTGTGTAAAGGTAAGAGATTAATCACTTTGTCTTACATCAGCAAATTCCACTGATAGGGTGTGAGCTTGGATCAGATTTTAGCACTTTCTCCATTCAGGTAAATGGTATTTGGTTTCAAAGGCCTCATGGAATAATTTTGGCAAAAGCTAACAATTCAGTGCAGTAATCTTTGCCTCTGATGGTGTTATTACCTGTTCACCTGAGAAAAAATGATCCCATGGGCAATGCTGGAAAAGGCAAGGATGATTGCCATTGTGCCCGGGGCCAACTATCCTGGCGATGAAACATGTGGAGTCCTGTAGATCAGTGGTTAGAGCACTTGCTTTGAAAGCGAGAGACCTGAGTTCAATTCCAGGCAGAGGGCGAAACCTTAGGCAAGTTTCCTTACTCCACAAAGAGCCTAATAATAATCCCTCCAAAAATCAAAAACAATAATAAATTGGTCATTTTTCAATCCACGACTGTTTGTGGGACATTGCTGTGCGCAACTGGCTGCCGCCTTTGCCCACACATATAAAATCAGTTCATTTTACAGTGCGTTCTATGAAGCGCTTCAGGACGCACTCCTGACGTGAAAAGCGCTATATCAAATGCAAGGATTATTATTATTATCATTATGTTCTATTTGTGGTTAGATGTGGGATATTGTATGGCAGTTTGTGTCTAGATATTCCGTCACCACAGTTAGAAACAGCTGTAAAATAGTAATAATAATTTTGTTGTTTTTGGTTTTTGGAGGGATTATTATAGGCTCTGTGTGGAGTAAGAAAATTTGATACAGCGCTTTTCACTTCGGGAGGACGTCCCAAAGCGCTTCACAGAATGCACTGTAAAGTGAATTGACTGTATATTTGTGGACGAACGCGGCAGCCAATTGCGCACAGCAATGTCCCACAAACAGTCGTAAATTGAAACTGACCAATTTATTATTGTTTTTGGTTTTGGAGGGATTAGTATTAGGCTCTGCGTGTAGTAAGGAAACTTGCCCAAGGTTTCGCTCTCTGCCTGAAATTGAACTCAGGTCTCTCGCTTGCAAAGCGAGTGCTCTAACCACTGAGCTACAGGAGGTAGATTGACTACGTTGCAGTTGAGAGATTTCAATTCTATCATAACACCATGTTGCCTCACAGAGCACAAGATGCTGCGGCTGGCGAATGGGCTACATTCCTGCGAGGGGAGAGTGGAAGTGTTTTACAATGGGACCTGGGGCACAGTCTGCTCGGACTCCATGGGAATCGACGAAGCTGAGGTAATCTGCAAACAGTTAGATTGTGGCAAAGCTCTCGAAGTTGAATATGATGGAAAATTTGACGAAGGATCTGGACCTATTTGGTTGGATGACATGGAGTGCAATTCAAAGGAATCCTTCCTGTGGCAGTGCTCCTCACGACCTTGGGGTGAACATAACTGTGTTCATTCGGAAGATGTGGGTGTGATGTGTTCAGGTAGTAAAATGTCCCTTAGTTCACATCTCTGATGAAATATTTATTGTACCTATGTTTGAACCAGTTTGCTTATCTGATGTATTTTTGATGCAGAGAAAGCTCCGGAAAAAAGGGAGAGGGCAAAACTATGCGATGGGAGATCACCGGATCATCAGATTCGTTTATCAGGTACTGAATGAAAAATAAATGAATGAACAGAATTTGTATTTGTTATCAAATCATTCACATCAGGTGGAATTCTAAGTGCGCTTCACATTATCTACTGTAACGTGGTTTGACTGCAATGATAATAATCCTTCCATTGGATAATGCGCTTTTCACGTTTTCTTGAATTGTCAAAGCGCTTCACGGAATTTACTGGAAAGTGAAGCGACTGCATATTTGTGGGCGAAACGCGGCAGACAATTGAGCACAGCGGTGTCCCACAACCAATTGTCGATCTAGTGATCAAATTATTATCACTAATGTTTATTTTTGAAGGTTTATTTATAACAGATCCTGTAAATAATACTTTACATGATAAATTCTATTGATGACAATATGGAAGAGTGCGTATTTTATTGGTGTGAGTAACTAACATGTGATATGAATACTGTCTATCAATACGTCCTCCCGACGCGAAATTCGCTATACAAATGTAATCTTGTTGTTGTTGTTGCTGTCTGATCAGGACAGGAGTTGCGGTTGGTTGGAGGAAGCAGCATTTGCTCGGGGAGAGTTGAGATACTGAGCAATAAGACGTGGGGGACGGTGTGTGACGACTCCTGGGATATCCGAGAGGCCAGTGTGGTGTGCGGACAGCTGGACTGCGGCCCGGCCGTGCGGGCTGTGGGACAGGCGGGGTTCGGACAAGGCGCTGGTCAGATATGGCTGGACGAGCTTCACTGCAGAGGAAGCGAATCCTTTCTGTGGGATTGTGTCTCTTCATCCGCGGGTCACAGCGACTGCGTTCACAAAGAAGATGCTGGTGTGGTTTGCTCCGGTAGGGATCCGATCTCTCAATGTTCATTGACAAATTTGAGGTTTTTTAAATATTTCTCAACAAAAGCAGATTAATTCTGACTTGATTTGAAGCCAGAAATTGAATTGTTACTGGATTAATGGTGTTTGCGATGTGTTGCAGGTAAACCTCCCAGACCGCCTGTCCCAAACCCATCCTTTGGTAAATAAAACAATTACTTGACCTCTTGATGATGTGTTGCTTAACATTCATAGATATTACCAACCAGTATTGTCTTTGATTCGTAAACAAGGAAATATACTTAAGCAGTACATTTGTAAACTAACCTGCCACAAGTCAACACTTGAGAAATGAACAGACTGTATAACTACTTTTTAGAAATTAACAGGCTGTTTAACTTCAGGAAAAGATCTCCATATATTCCATTATTAACACGGTTTGGGCATTTTCTTCTGACTGCACTGTGCAACGTGTCATACATTATTTGGCCTGAGATATTCTTCAGTATAGTATGAATATTTTTCGTTATAATTTCGAAAATGTGACGACCACATATTCTGCAACAAAAAATAACAAATGTTATGTCCTTGACTTGCAAAGTCCAGTTGATCAACATACCTTTCGTGGTCTGCATCGTCCTTGGAATCCTGTTAGCAGTGGTACTGTTTGCACTGATAGTACAGATGGACAGCAATTCTTCAGGAACAGGTGAGCCTGGAATCTGGTCTCACAGCACTGCCTGGAGCTCCGTTATCAATTCAGAAGAAATCCTACTGATGCACGTCTCTCTCTTGTTAATTTAATACTCTTGTCTGTTTTTACCATCTCGATTTCATTGCCTATGTTCACATGTATCTCTAAAGTGGAACAAACTGAAACTAAAGACATATACGTTCAAATGCGTAGCTCAAACACAAACACAGATGCATAAAGAAACCCACCAGACACAATTAAGCCTCAACGTAAACTGAGCGCAACAACATATATTTCGTAAAGAATACNAAAAAAGTAGTTAAATTGACACAAAAACGTAGATACCCAAAGCATCACATATACACAGTTGTATTAACACACCAACACACAGAGCTAAGTAGATATTTGTAGGTACCTAAATACAAATGCACAGTCATATTTACCGATTGAAACAAACACTTACAAAAACAAGTACACTGATGAATAATGAGGCAATAGTGACGATGATATATTGATATTTTCAAATAATAATACTAACGTAACATGTTCCAGATATTTACACATCAATTTCAAACTCCACTGTGCAATTTCAGGTTAATATTTTAATTTCTGTACATGTCAACTTCCAACAGAGGAAAAATATCCGTCTGTTCGTTTGTATCAAGCAATTTATGAAGAAATTGAGGAAGAACCAATCAGAAGAAGAAGCGTTGAGTCTGGCTCCTCTGGTATATAGTTTACAATTAAGTTTTTTGTATCTCTATCATTGTAAAGACAAACGTCAACATCAGTATCCCGATTGGTGGCAAATGCAAATGATTGAATGCGCTGTGGATAGGATTTCAAGCTTTTATTCAGAGAACTGAAAAAGCCACATCTTGTTGCGTTGTATCAATTTACCCACTTAATAGAGAGAAAACCTACTGAATACTTCAATTTGTTCGGTCTTTCAATTTTCAAATATTATCAACGATGATTTCTGCATTTACCAATTAAATTAAGTTACATTATTTAATTTAATATACAGTAAAATAACTGTTAGATAGTGGGTTTTATAACTTCACCAAAACGAATCCTACAGAAATTAATATAAGCGATGGTTATAGTGTGTCTGTAGTCGCAGCGAATATCTAAAATAATACCATGTTTTCAAATGTGTCATTCGTAGCCTAAACAGAGGCAGTATTCAAAAATTATATTAATATTATTTAACCAACTTGCTCCTGGTATGTTAAAGATTTTCTCTTGATCAACATCATATTTTTGAGCGGTTGACCATGTCTTTATCCATGGAAAGTGATCCACGATTTCGGAAAAAAACTCTCATTTTTTATACCTTTTTTCATTTTGATATTGGAGTCGAATTAGGCTCTAAGAACCTCTGTAATGTGACAGTAATGACATTATTTGCACAGTTTCAGGATCCAACGATTCTATCAGTAAACTGGAGTACTACACTGGGGAGAGTGTGAATGGATCTGATGCAGAACAAGGAAACGCTGAGGTGTTTCTTCCGAATGGTGAGTGAGTGAAAAAATTATTGTGTGCGATACAGCCTCTGATCAATTCGACGAGACGTTTCAAAGCACTTCACATATGTTTACTGTGATTTTTAGTGATTGTATATCTCTTGGTGAACTGGAAAGGCAATTTGTGCGCAAAATATGCACAGTAATCAGGAGGAATGTGGGGCAACCCTCCAGTATAAGAACTATTTCCCTTTTGAGATTTGCAATATTTAAATTCCAGCTAAACATCCAAACGGAGCTCAATGCACTGCACTGCTGTGGAGTGTTATCCAGAGTGTGATCTTAGTCCCCGAGTGGATTACAATCAGAAACTTCCGACCCAGAGGCCAAAGAGCTCCCAATTTATCCAGTTTTCACAGTAAAACAAGCTTTAATCTTCAGATAAAGTATCTAAAAAGAAATTCAGGATTTTTTCATAGTTCAGGCATAAGATACATTGAGCACCACTGTGTCCAAATTTGGGTGGATATGGATAGACATTTGGGGAAGACAAATTTGCAGGGCTGTGGGGAGAGCGCGGAAGAGTTGGAGTAATTTTGGTCGCTCTTTCAATAGATGGACTGAATGGCCTCCTTCTGTGCTGTATAATATTATGATATCTGCCTCCTTATCCCATCTGAATGTTTGAGTGCGTAAGACTGACTCACTGTTAACAGATCATCTTCAGGAAGATTACGACGTAGCTGAGGGTGGAACCTTCCAGATGGCGGACCGGGGCCTCCTCCTGGTCACTGACACACACCCTGATGTCCCCGCACTGACCAGTCACACTGTCCAGGAAGCCTCGCTCTGTCAGGGTAAGAGCCGAACTGTCATGTCTTAACTTACCGCCGGAGATATTTAATCAGCAACACATCTGGGAGTGAAAATCATCATCACAGTCGCAATTATCATCAATCTTCCATTCCATACAGAAATGTAATGGCATAAGGACAACAAGGATCACAATTGTGCAGTGCCTTTCAAGTTAGGACGTCTCGGACAGGCTTCAATGTGTAGTGACTGTATGTGTAGGCGAGTTGGTACGTGTTTGCACCATGGGATTGGTAATAGGGCAGCTGGAGATATTTGGCCTCGCTGTGATATCTAAAATCAGAATAATTAGTGGTCGATGTGCAATCTGAAATGGATATTTCTCGGTTTGATGAATTCATCTCCGAGGCGCTCTGTAACGCCAATAATTGCACATACAGAATGGTGCTCTGTGTAGTGTCAATAACTGCACATATAAAATGGTGCTGTGACTTTCCGATTAACGCAGATATCCTTGTTTCTACGTCTTGTTAATAACAACCAAAATGCAGTGAAGGAAATAATCGTTCACAGCACTATCAGCAATTATTGAAACGCGCGTTTAAAAATTTATAATCTCATTAAAATTTAACAAGTGAGGAGGAATTCCATCTTGAATGCCCAACCTTTCCAGTTTTTTTAAAATGCTGATTGTAGTGATGGAGGTAAGACACACAATCAGAAATCCAAGATGGTTATCTCCGCAATCGGTATTTTTCCTCACACACAAACACACAGATACACACGCAGAGACTCACAGACATACACAACATACCTGTGTACACACAGACACAAACGCAGCACATACACGATCATAGACAGACACAGGCGCACACAGACAGACACACACCGAGACACACAACACACAGACACTCACAGACAGATAGGCACACACAGGCAAACACACAGACAACACACATAGACACACAGACTCACATATATACAGACACACAAATGCAGACGCAGACGCACACTTACAGACACACAGTGACACCTTTCTGAATGTAATCACTAATAAATGATGGCTCTCTCTGCAGAGGGTGGACATCACACAGACAGTGACCCGCTGTTTCCTGTTGACACCAGTCAGTGTGGTTATGATTATGATGATATTGACTGTGAGAATGACACCGAGAAGAACAGACCACTTCCCATTGGGAATCAAAGGGAATCTCCTGAGCTCTGCACCGTCTGATCGCAACATCCCCATCAAACAGGTGAGTTCATGATTTACAGCATTACTTACATCACAGAAAGCCGCCAATGATTGATATGATCGTCCTGGTGACATGTGTACTAGTAGTCACAGTTACAGGTGATTGTAATGGTTATACAACTTGACCAACACCGGTCAGTGATTTTAATCATTCACAATCCTGACTTGAGGCTGATATTAGACAGAATGGCAGTGATCATGTGCAGCCGTCACACATGTATTCACGCCAATTGATGATGGAATTAAAATTAAAAACTTCTTGTCAGAAACTTCACAGTGATGTGATCCATGGTTGGATGCGACTAAAACGTTAATTTATATTTACTATTCTAAACTGTTGGAACTATTTTCTTTATTTGACTCAGAGATTATTGTTCCTATACGTTACGCGCAAAACTTTTATTTTATTTTCCTGAATCAAAATTTAATTTCACATTCTGCTATTTGAGCGTAAAAAGTCCTTCTTCCTTTGTAAATGTGGTATCAAATGGCAGAAACATTAACTAAAATAGTTGGAAACAGTCTCTCAAACAGCAGCCGGTGAACGAATCCCAAGTAACCGCCCCAGAGATTGTCATTGCCAATGTGCTGTACTTTAGGATGTTATACATGGATCAATATTATGTTATTGATGAGAATAAATTATTTCCTTTAAATAATATCTTTTATTGTCTATTTAACAGAGCCATTCAACCGAAATTTCATCACCAATAATTACTGATTATCTTTAGATAGAAAACCAGAGGATAAAATGAATACACACGTTCGACCAACTTACCAAAGCAATTAATATGAACCCGTGTCACATCTTTCTGTGATAGCAAGTTTCCATGTGTGTTCTGTGTAAAACATTCCTCTGTGATTTTCAGAATGATTTGTTTGCATTTCAGGGTGAATTTAATGCATATTTTAAACATTGCAGTAAACTGATGCCTTTGTTCGTGTTATCATATTACACAGAAAATGGTTGTATTTTTATCCTTTTCTAATTTGTTTTGAATTTACTTTTATGCTTACGATTCTAGACTGCAACTGCGCTTACGATTTTTTTTTATTTTCTCGTCATTTTAAAACATTTATTGTGATAAAATTATAAGATGACTGCACATAATTGATTAGTTATTTTTGTTGAATTATATCAATCATCTTATTTTATCTCCCCTAAAATGAGTCATTGGTCAGTTGGATTAAAAAAGATCCAGTTTCAGATGAAACTTGTATTCGAACCAGAAAGTTCTATGTTTATTCTGTAAACCACGGCGAGTATTAGTTTTGGGAATAATGGTAAAAGTACACGAGCAAACAAAAGAGAATTGATGTGATGACAGCACCCACCATGTGTCACAAGAGTGATATCTGCTCTTACCTGTTCATCTAATTAACAAACAGATTGTAAATGGTGAGTTAAATTCAAATAGACTTCAATAAAGAGCAAATGGTCATGTGACCGCCCAGTTGTTTGCCATTGTTTTCAAGTGCAGAACACACAAACCACTTACATCTGTCTGTCCCTGACCACAATGGATTGCAGAAGAATTAGTAGGTTCGTAACCTGAAATTCGGTGTGATTCTCACGAAATACAGCCTGGATCATTGGAGAGGTGTGAGGTAGAGGGCAGTGATGTGGGGTAGAGTGCAGTGATGTGGGTAGAGGCCAGTAATGTGTAGTAGAGGGCAGTGATGTGGGGTAGAGGGCGGTCATGTGGGTTAGAGGGTCGTGATGTGGATTAGAGGGCAGTTATGTAGGGTAGAGTGTAGAGATGTGGGGTAGAGGACAGTGATATGGATTAGAGTGCAATGGTGTTGGGTAGAGAGTAGTGATGTGGAGTAGAGGGCAATGATATGGGGTAGAGGGTAATGATGTGGATTAGAGGGCAGTGATGTGGGGTAGAGGGCGGTGATGTGGGATAGAGGGCAGTGATGTGGGTTAGAGGGTCGTGATGCGGATTAGAGGGCAGTTATGTGGGGTAGAGAGTACCAATGTAGGGTAGAGGACAGTGATATTGATTAGAGTGCAATGATGTGGGGAAGAGGACAGTGATGTGGAGTAGAGGGCAATGATATGGGGTAGAGGGTAATGATGTGGATTAGAGGGCAGTGATGTTGGGTTGTCCAATCCCGGCTGCTCGAGCGCAGATGGCAAAAACTGGCCTGACAGATCACCACCAACTGTGGCTCGAGCATCTCCACAGCTACAGACTTTCTTTGACCCGTGAGAAAACGGCCTTCTTCTCCGACATCATCCTGGAGACAAAAAAACAATTCTAAAGGCCTTTGTTTCCACTACCCATTACCTCCTCCGCTCGCTCCCTCAGGCCTCCGCAATCTTCGCATCGAACGCCATGTGCGAGGAGGTCATGGACTTCTTTTCAACTATGGTAAATATGTCCGCCTGGCAGCCTCATGCTCCTGCGTCTTGTCACACACTAGCACTGCATCTTCGCGTCCCTCAGCCTCCCACCTCTCTTCCTACATTCAGGGCCGCGCCTTTGCTCACCTCCTTCCCCCTCCCCCTCGCTCCGCCTCGGTAATATTTATTGCAAAGCGCTCTGAGCTTGGACGTCGCTACACAAATCTAAGTTTTTGTTGTTGATTGTCCATCAACTACACAGTCTCTGAGCTCCAATGTCTGTGCTCTGCCCTCTGTACCCGTGGCCTCCTGAAGCTCTGAGCCCCTATGTCTGTGCCCTGCCCTGTGCATCCTTGGCCTCCTGAGGCTCTGATCTCCAATATCTGTGCTCTGCCCTCTGTTCCCGTGGCCTCCTGAGGCTCTGAGCCCCAATGTCTCTGCCCTGCCTTGTGTTCCCGTGGCCACCTGAGGGTCTGAGCTCCAATGTGTGCGCTGTGCCCTGGGTACCCGTGTCCTCCTGAGGGTCTGAGCTCCAATGTCTGTGCCCTGTCCTGGGTACCCGTGGCCTCCTTAGGCTCTGAGCTCCAATGTCTATGCTCTGCATTGGATACCCGTGGCCTCCTGAAGCTCTGAGCTCCAATGTGTGCGCTCTGCACTGTGTACCCGTGGCCTTCTGAGGCTCTGAGCTTCAATGTCTGGGCTCTGCCCTCGGTACCCGTGGCCTCCTGAGGCTCTGAGCTCCAATCTCTGTGCCCTGCCCTGGGTACTCGTGGCCTCCTGAGGCTCTGAGCTCCAATGTCTGTTCCCTGCCCTGGGTACCCGTGGCCTCCTGAAGCTCTGAGCTCCAATCTCTTTGCCCTGCCCTTGGTACTCGTGGCCGCCTGAGGCTCTGAGATTCAATGTCTGTGCCCTGCCCTTGGTACTCGTGGCCTCTTGAGACACTGAGCTCCAATATCTGTGTCCTGCCCTGGGTACCCGTGGCCTCCTGAGGTTCTGAGCTCCAATGTCTCTGCCATGCCCTGGGTACCCATGGCCTCCTGAGGCTCTGTGCCCTAATGTCTATGCTCTGACCTGGGTAACCGTGGCCTCCTGAGGCTCTGAGCTTCAATGTCTGTGCTGCTGTGTGGTTGTCTGTTTCAGGGGGAATGCAGTTTAATATTTTATATAGTTCGCTTCAGACTCTCTGAAATAACCTCACTTTAATATTGTCTCTCCTTTGTGAATCAGAACTAACATCCAGTGGTACAGGGAAAGGCAAGTGAGATGGACAAAACACGTCATACATTCAAAGACCTCTCCAACAAATGTCTCTCTTCTGTTTTGCAAACGCTCCACACACAGTGATACCTCTCTGCGAAGTAAAGAGTGACTATGGCAACTGATATCCGATAACATCTCATCTGGCTGAGTGTTTCCTGCTTGAAATCAACTGTGTTTGCATGTGAGTGTGCGAGAGAAAGAGACCGAGGTGGGGGTGGGGTGTATTTATCCATATCCACTATTATTAATACTAACGTTATGAGGAGAAAATGAATTTCCCTTGCGTTCTGTGCTATAACTGCAGGCATCGCAAACACTGGAGATCAAATCACTGAAATTTAAACCGCAGAGGCCCAATTTCCCTAACATCTGAGTTGTGCTCACAGTCGATACTTCTGCCGGCCAGAACCACCTCATGTAATTAAGTGTAACCATCATTTGATCACACATATTCCAAATGACTTCACTCTGAGCTATAAATTACTACAGTTCTGTGCTGACTTTTTGTGTTTGAAAGAGTTACCATTGGAACTGCTGTCAGATTACATCTGAGCTGCTGCTTGTTTTCTGCTTGAGACAAGTATGTCTGTTTGTGTGTATGTGTGTGTGTGTGCGAGAGAGAGACATACAGAGAAATAAGAGTGGGACTGACTGCGAAAGCTAAAGCGACAGATTATCAGGAGAGTTAACATAAATTTATTTTGACTTGGCACAGGCTTCGCCCTGCAGTTTCTGTTGCTTTGTTGAAGGTTCTGGATGTGGAGCTAGAAATAAATTCCGTCCTTAATAATGTATAATAATAATAATAATAATAATAATAATAATAGTGCTTGTGTGTGAGAGAGAGAAAGAGACGGGGGATGGCAGGTTGGGGGATGTCATTTTTTGGGAGGTGGGCGTGAAGGGGTAGGAGGTTGGGGGACGAGGACTACTGGAGCGGAAGCTGCAGAGGCAGATCATACACAGTGTTAAAAAAAAAGGATTTTAGTCGACACGGCCTACACCAAGAATTTCTGTTGTTTTGCAGCAGGACCTGGGATTGTGGTTGAAGCAAATAGCGGCAAAATTAACACATTAGATCGAGTTGTCTCAATCCACTATTATTGCACCTTGAAACATGTCAAATAACGCAAATAATGTAGCAGCAAAGAACAAAATATGTAGCGCAAATAGAACATTTACGAGAGTTGCTGTACTATAATTACAGGCCTCTGAAACACTGTAGATCAAAGCTCTGTAGATTTAAAACTCAGGCGACAACGTGCTCACATGTGTGTCGGGTTCACACCCCACATGTCTACCCGCCAGAGCTAACTCATCGGAGCAAATATTTGATCACACATATTAGGCCTATTCTACCGGTCAGTGGCGAATTAACACTAATTCAAATGGTAATAATATTTACTTTATTTGGTTTAACATTGTTCTCACATGGCCCTCGATACTTGTTACAATTAAATTGACTTTGTTTTTGTAATTTTCACTCTTTGTTCTGGGATGCATTAATATTTAACAGGAACTGCACGAAAAACATAGAGTAAGCAGTGACGCTCACCCCCATATCATTGTATACATTACCCTGATCGTTGTCAATGGGTTTACACTATTCGCCAAAATATTTCTTGCCTTCATTTGTCCGTACAGACAATAAGTTGAATTCGTACTCCAAGCGAAGGCCAATGGTCTCTGAATAGCAATCAACATCTCTGTAAAAGAGGCTTTGTCCAGTATTACCTTAATATTCCTTGGATTTGATACAGTCCATTATCAAATCCTAGGGACTTAAAAATGTGCTTCACAGAATATATAGTAAAATAATGTAGAATATACTGTAACTATTTAGAACATTTTGGTAAATAAAGCAACATGTTTCTATTATTGTACTTTTTCTCTCCAGAACATTGTTTTGGTTCGAGTAATAAAGCGTTAACTTAAGAGATCCGCAGCCCTGCTTTGCTGTCGGCTTTTGACAACATTACAATCAGATAAGAAAGCCTGTCTCCACTCTGCAGTACCTCGGGTGGCCACAGGGGAGCAGATATTTACGCAATTCAATGTGGAAGATCAGCTGGTAATAATAATAATAACCCTTGCATTTGATATAGTGCTTTTTTTTTTGACCCGAGTTCAATTCCAGACAGGCCGAAACCTTGGGCAAGTTTCCTTACTCCATACACAGCCTAATAATAATCCCTCCAAAAGCCATAAACAATAATAATACTAGTCATTTTCAATCTACGACTGTTTGTGGGACATTGGCTGCCGCGTTTGCCCACAAATATACAGTCAATTCACTTTACATTGTGTTTCGTGAAGCGCTATATCAAATGCAAGGATTATTATTATTATTATAGGCCTGGCTTCTCTATAACAGGCTTGTTCTCTGCATAACAGGCCTGGTCACTCTTTAACAGACCGATTATCTACGCAACAGGCCTGACCTCAGCATAACGAATCTTTTCTCTGTATCAATTGTCCCGTCCATGTAAAACAGGCCTCTCCATATATAACTTGACTAGACTCTGCAACACAAGTCGAGTCAATGTTTAACAGGTCTGCTTCCTGCATACCAGGCAAGGTTAATCTATAACAGGCCTGGTCATCTCTATAACATGCCTAGTCTCTGCATCACAGGCCTGGTCTCTGTATAACAGGCCTGGTCTCTGCACAGCAGCTCTGGACTCTGTATAATAGACTTTGTCTCTGTATAACAGGCCTAGTCTCTGTTTATCGTGTCTGGTCTCTCCAGAGCAGGTTATCTGTAAATCAAGCTTAGTTTGTGTTTATCGGGCCTGTTTGTGTATAGAAGGCCGGGTGTCTTATAACAGGCAATCTCTCTGTATTACAGGGCCTGGTTCTGTAGAACAGGCCTGGTCTCTGTATCATAGGCGTTGTCTCTTTATAACAGGCCTGTTCTAGCTATTCTAATAATAATTATTGCGTTTGATTCAGTGCATTATCGCATCTTAGGGGCATCTTATAGTGCTTCACAGAATATACTTTAAAATGAATTGATTGCATATTTTTTTGGGTAAATGCGGCACCAAATTTCGGAGAGCATCGTCCCACAAACATTTTTTGATTGAGTGACCACATTATTATTTTTTACAAGAACATTTCTTGGAGGTATAAACAGCCCTAAATATGAGAAAAACTCAGAAACGTTTTCACACACACAACAGTATCACTTACACATTTATAAACTTGATATTCTTGTTGAGTTAATCAGTCATGAAAATGGATTATCGAGTGCCTGTTTGTATACAGATTCATCGACTCACTGATATTAATGCAGATCAATAGTTTTACAAATTACCAACAACCAAAACATTCAATAGTTCCATGCTTCCAGTAGATACACTGACACTGTCATTCGCAAATCCAACTGAAGTACATAGTACCATTCCTCACCATTGTAGCACAATACATTGCATATCTGAATACATTATTGAAAGGATCTGTACAACTTATTATGCAGATTGACGTTATTTCAACGATACCTCATTCGAAAATTTTATTTGAGAAAACTGGATAAATAAACCCTGTATGTCAGTCACACGTAAATAGGTTCAGACTTTGTGTATTATTAACTGATGGGATGTGTTTAAAGGAAATCATGAATCCAAGAAAAATCCTGGACGTGATGGATAACAGAAATATCCAAAGGGCAGTGTGTCCCAGCCTTACTCAGTGGAATCAATCTAACCTCTGGGTCAGCAGTTTGTTGGTTCAAGCCCCATATTGGGACATGGAATCACATTGCCTTAACTAGATTTCTAGTGCAGTGATGGGGCTGTGTTACATCGTTGGAGGTGCGGACCTTTGCATGAAACGTTCAACTCAGATCTGGCTGACTGTTCAGATGGAAGTTAAATGTCCAATGGCACTTAACTATTCCCAATGTGAAGCATCATCCCAGAAATTTCTGAATAAAAAACGAGAGTGCTACTGAGCTCCTGAGACAGACTGACACACATTCACTTTATTCCCTTTCAGTACTACTCTTGCGTCAATCAGTAAGAAATCTTTTTCAAAGCTGATAATAGAAATTCCATTGTTTATCCATAGATGTTTACTCAATATGAATATTTGTAATATATTTCTTATCAGTGGGAATATTCTGATTAATTATGAATCCGGAAATCATTGTTGAATGAAATACATATTTGCACATTTGTGGTAAATAAAGCAACATGCTTCACTTTTGTGCTTATCTGTCCAGAACTTTGTGTTGCTTTGAGTAATAAAGAGTTAACTTTTGAGTTCCCCAGCCCTGCTGTCATGTCGGGTTTTGAGAACATTACGATCAGATAAGGAAGCCATTCTCCAGTCTGCAATATCTCTGTTGTCCACAGGTGGAGCAGATCTTTTTGTCTTTGAAAGTGAAAGATCAGCTGTTGAACTGCAAGAGAGAAAACTGTCAGATGCTGTTTGTGCAAATGAATTTAATTGATGTGAAATCGGAAATTTTCAATTCGTTCATGCGAATCAAACGAGATTGACCGAAATCGGCTTCAGGGTTGGAGTAACCTCTAAAGCTTTGCTCAGTCGGTACCAGTAGAATCAATAGCCACTCAGCGATGCAAATTAGGTACTGTACAAAGCCATTTGTTCCCCTTCTGTTTTGGTCACTGAAGGCACCGTATGGGTAATGCAATCTCCACTGGTCAGAAGGGAAAAAAAAGTTTAAAATAAAAAACAGATTTAATCAATAATTAATACTGACATTTTATACAGCGCCTTACGAAGTCTTCCAGACATCCCATAGAGCTTCACAGAATACACTGTAAAGTGAGTTGAATACATTTTGCATTCGAAACGCTGCAGCCAATTGCGCAAACCAGTGCCTCACAAACAAGTCATGGATTAAGTGATCAGTTTATCATGAATTGTTTTTGAAGGCATTATTGCACCCGAAATGCGATCCGCCTTTTTAGTCGATAGAATAACAATCAGGTTCATCATGCTGTGGGTGGAGTGAGGAAACTTGCCCAATATTTTGGCCTACAGGTAGTCAACTTGGGTCTCTCGCTTGCGGGGTGTGCGCTCTGAACACTGAGCTACATGACTCCACTGATAAAACCTATGCAATCAATGTTGAACATTGTCTGAAACTTTGGCGATTGGCCTTATTTGATTAACTATCATTAAATCAGCGAGGGCCAACAGGATCATAATTCCTCCCATCGTCTGAGTTCTGTCTGCAGATGCCCATTGATTACCTGTGAGGTATTTGAGGTGATTAGCTCCAGCCCAGGCAGCGATAACGTGTGCTTTCATTTATGTCGTTCAAAAGGTAAAGTGCGAAACGTCCATGTGCTGAGAAACACATTCCAATTTCCGATGAATTATTTGTGTTTGAGTAGAAAGAGAGAACCACAGAATCGTGGATTATAGCAGAAGAAAAGAAGACCATTCGGCCCATGGTTTCTGCTCTGTGCCATCAAGGATTTTGCTGCGTAACAATTCCTTCAAATAAAAATATAAATAATAATTGGTCACTTAATCTGTGCTTTTTTGTGGGACAATGCTGTGCGAAATTGGCTGTCGAAATTCGCCCGGAAAATATACAGTCGATTCGCTTGACTGTGTATTCTGTGAAGCATTTTGAGACGCCTCTAAGTCGTGATAAGGACTGTATGAAATCCAAGGATTATTTAATTATTAAATATATTCAATGCTGTTACTATTTTTGGCTTGTCTTTAAGATCTGACCGGAAAGATGATGTGAAAGAGCTAAGCAATCTGCTCCACTCTTTCTCAATAGCACTGTATTTAGTTTTTTTTTCCTGAGTGAGTACCCGTCCATTTCCCTTTTTGAAAGCTGTTATGGAATCTGGTTCCACCAACTTTTCAGAGGGAGAATTCAAAATCGTTAAACATCTCTGGTTTAAAGATTGTCTCCTTATGTACCATCTGGTCCTGTGGCCAATTATCTTCAATCTGCACAGCAAGTGCTGTACTTGTCGCGACAGACAATTATGTGAACCTTCAGCAGACAGATTGACTTGTTGTGAACGTGGTTCCTGTGAGACAGACTTCCTGGAAACAGACTGCTCTTCTCAGCGCTACCTCACAAAGCTCAGAGAGTTATTGTACGAGGCTGAGACTGGTGTCCATCACTGTGGGTGTAGAGTGCACAGTAATACACAGCGGCGTCAGACAGCTG
The DNA here is from genome assembly GCF_018977255.1 of Callorhinchus milii. Taxonomy (NCBI): domain Eukaryota; kingdom Metazoa; phylum Chordata; class Chondrichthyes; order Chimaeriformes; family Callorhinchidae; genus Callorhinchus; species Callorhinchus milii. Next base: position 248,571 of record NW_024704807.1, read on the forward strand.
TAACTGGGAGATGGTTAATCTGCTGGATTTTCTCGAGGTCTGCAGCTCATCCGAGAAACGAGATTCAGCAAAATTCTCTTTATGTTCAGAAGTATGTGAACACCTCTGTAGAATATACTCGGGTTGTGCTACTGAGAGATGTCGGTACCAGTATAAGCAATAGTCGCTCAGTGATGTATGATAAATGCTGTCCAAGGTTACTTGTCCTCCTTCTGTCTCAGTGACTGAAGTTTCCGACTGAGAAACAGAATCTCCCCGGGTCAGACCTGAAACACAAGCGAAAAATAAAAATGAACAGAATTTACAAAACATCTTGCATTTGATATTCTTATGTCTTCTAGACGTTTCACAACACTTCACAGAATATACTGTGAATTGAATTGAATGTATATTTTGTGAAAAAAGCCTGACAGCCAATTGCGCAAAGTAGTGTTCCACAAACAGCACAGGTTAAAATACTAATTTATTATTTTTTTCTTGGAAGAATTATTCCACCTGATTAAACGATCCACCAATTGGCTGACAAACGGTTCGTATAATTTCCGAGTGGAGTAATTCAAGAAGCCCAATGTTTCGCCCTGAGGGGAATCGAACTCTGATCTCTCGCTTGCGAGGTGAGCGCTCTATATGCTGATCTACAAGATTCCACCAATAAAAACCATGCAATCAATTTTGAACATTGGCTTAAAGTTTAGGTATTTGCCTTAATTGATCACCTGGTAGAAAAACAGCCAGAATCACCCAGATCACAATTCCCTCCATCGTCTGAGCTCTATCTGCAGATGCCCATTGATTACTTGTAGGATATTTGAGACGATTGGCTCCAGCCCCAGCAGTCACTACATGTGCTGTCGCCCAATTGGTAAAGTGGAGAAGGTCCTCGTGATCAGCAACAATTTGCAACCAATTATTCTTTTATGACTCAAACCAAAGAAAAAAAATATCGTGGATCATAGCTGAACAGAAGGAGGATATTCGCTGCAGTGTGACTGTTTCTACTGCTAAAGATATGAACACTCAGTTCCACGCCCCAAACTTTCCCCCTCGTCTTGCAATTTTACTTTGAGTTGTAAGTTCCAGTCCAATTCCCTTTTGACAGCTACTATCGAATCTGTTGCCACCACAATATCAGGATGTACATTCGAAACTGTAACAAGTCTATTGATTAAATAAATGGCTGTCAGTCTCCCCTCAAGTGCTTTTGCCAATTAACTTCAATCTGCGAAATCAATTCAGAAGCTGTAAAAGTTTCATATTGAAAAAAAATGTGATGTATGATATTTATAAAGAAATAGGAATGAAATTCAATAAACGATTAAATTATGTTTCACACAAAACAACATTAACAGAACACGATATATCACTGAAGTGTGCACAGTTCACCTTCACTGAGAAAAATGGGCCGAAATCTGTTGCCAAAGGAGCAAACACATTATTAAAGAGGGATGTCTCAAAGCATTACACTTGGTATGACGTGAAATTTAGTGATTGTATTTATTAGTCATTTGCAAGGCAAGTAACTTTATAGTATGTTCCGTGAAGCGCTTTGGGACGTCTCGAAGACGTGATAGGGCGTTGCATTAAGTGTAAGGATTAATAATATTTGTTTTACTCTTTCAATACATGAACCACTCTATCACTTTTTGCTTGTGGTTGGCAATTATTCACGTGTTTCCTCTGAGAGACACAGCAGCAAAGTCACAACTTGTTAAATAGGTCAACTGTCAGGACTAACATCTGTGCTGAGATTTAACCCTTTCTCTCCTCTTTGGAGGTTTAGGTACTGTGGTGTAGTCTGACAGTAATACTCTGTGTCTGATGGCACATAATGTTTGGTGTCAGATAGAGCCAACGGGAACACAGCTACAGTGGATCTCTTCCTTCTCATGTACAGATTTGGCATGTGTTGTAAATTCAGCACGGAAAGTGTCCCATCATAATCATGTCTCGTCGTGTACAGAGGAAGCTCCCCTGGATACCGACTCTACTGGAACATTAAAAAAATTCGTGAAATCAGCAGACTATCTGCAGCTCAGGTTTGCAGTCTGTCCTTCGGTAGCAGACACTTCCATCTGTGATGGTTCACTCGCTGTCCCTATAGCCAGAGAGAATATGTTATTCAATGTCACGCAGAGGCCAGAGGTAAATGCCCAAATTGTTTTCGGCGTGAGAGGGATATATTTACACATCAGGCCCAATAACAGTGAATTTAACACACAAAGTATTTAACAGCACAAATGTGCTGCCGTGTTATCCTACAAAGCACATAGCAACTCAACTTTACCGTCAAACTATGTGAAGAGCTTTAAGTTATACTCCAAAACGAAATATATGTAAGGACTTTGGTTCCTTCATCTCCAAGATTTATTTTCTCTGCTGGATTGTCAAAAAATCAACCGTGTGTTCCAACGTAGGTCAAGTAACCCACAATTCTGCCTCAAACCCAATATATTTCTACATTCCAGTTGTCCATTCAATGCCATTTCAAATCAGTGATTATGTTTACTTCAGCTGCTGCAAGTAATGTAATTGCAATCATTGTGTTTGATGGAATGATTGAATATTTTCAACTTTAGTGCACAGCAGTGTGTTACAAATAATCGTGGATTGAGTAGCAAAACTTATGTGTGCCAATAATTTTTGCAGGGGCCATTACCCCAGAAATTAATCTGACAGTCGACCAACAACCGCGTTCCTGCTTATTGCAAGCAAAAGAGAGACGCGAGTATTGAGTAAAGAAACTTGTCCAACTTTTCGACTGCCTCGGATTCGAACCCAAGTCGCCTCATTCACCACTGAGGTACAAGTCTCCACTGACATCAAAATATCACTTTAAACAACTGGGTGAAAATATATGTCGCATCATTTTAAGAGCTCACTATTACAATCAAAAGTATTGGCTGCTTTATATTTACTTCAAAGTATACTGTCAATTCAGTTTACAGGATATTCTGTGAAGCGCTTTGAGACGTCTCAATGACGTGCTGCAGCGGAAAATCAAACGTAGGGATAACTCTATTTGTTATTCTGTTGCTACAACTGTTATTTTCAACATGTCTAATTTCCAACGAACACTTATCACTATCTAATACCTGTCGGTGAAAAATATTTCAAACATTCAGTAAGAAGTGTATCACATATTTTATTTCACTTCATATGAACTCAATCAGGTGAAAACTATGGTGGCAGTTTGAAAAAGGTTTGCTACACTGTCTATCACTAACTGTACAGTATTGTTTCCAGTTTTGGTTGTGATGAGGGTTATTGTACGAGGCTTCCTGTGATGTGTATCACTGTGGTGCAGACTGAGTGCACAGTGATACATAGCGGAGTCTGTCAGCCGCAGGCCGGCGATGGTTAAAAGGCTGATATTCTTGGCAGTGTCAAGAGAAGCAGAAATATGACCTCCAGTGGTGTTTCCTCCCTCTCCTGAGGGTTTTCTCTGGAGCAGGTATTCCAGTGTCTCACCATGGGACTGACGGTACCAGGAGACGCTGAAATCCTGTCCACAGTATCCTGAATGTTGGCAATGTAAATGTATCCTCTCACCAGCAAAAGCAGTTTGTTCAGGCGGTGACTGGGAAACTGTATAATTGGATCCTGCGGGACGCAAATTACAGTTTACTTAGAGTCATGGAATCATTTTATCTTTCAGCACAGGAAGAGGCCATTCAGCCCATCGTGTCTGTGAAAAGAGCTTTGAAAAGTGCCAACCAATATAATCCCACTCTCTCGCAATGAACACATAGAACTTTATAATTCCTTTTGATGCATCCAAACAATTTCATACTGAAATTATCTTTCGAATCTGTTTCCACCACCCGTTGAGGCAGCACATTGCATTCAATAGGAACTTTCAGTGAAAATAAATCCTTCTGCTCTCCCCTCTTATTCTTTTACCAATTATCAGACATGTGGGTTCATTGGTGACTGAACCACTTGCCAGTGGAAGCATGTTATCCTTCTCTGCTCTATCGAAAACACTCACAGCTCTGAACACTTCATCTAAATCTCCCCTAAACCTTCGATGCTCTCAGGAGAAGATTGCCAGATTCTTCATACAAACTAATTACCTCTGTCTTGGTATCATTTTGCTAAATGGCCTTTGCACCCTGTCCAAGGCCTTCACGCATGTGTCCGTGAAAGGTACAAATATAAATGTAGGGATTAATGTTACATCAACAGTGGAAGGAGCAATGGGATGTATTAAAATAGGCATTTCTTGTCGCTGAGCCATGTTTTATTGCAGACGCAAACCTTATTTCTATGACTGTATACCATTGATATGATCTCTCATAAATGAACCGTTTAATTAAGGTTTGTTTCTCTAATCTTATATTTGTTTGCTGTTGCGGTTTGTCGACATTGAGGCTTTGAGTGTCTCCGATCATGGGAATGTTTAGCAGAGAATCAGGTGTCAGGTTGTACTGTTAACTTCAGCGCGTTTACAGTTGAAGCAAATGGAAAGCTTCTCTGCTGTAAATATCGTTACTTTAACATCGCTGCTGAGGAGATTTATTCTCTGGTTTGTTGCCAATATCAGTTTCTCTCTCAGTCTTTGAGCTGCCTAATGCAGTTTCACTTGTGCCAGAAGCAAAGTGCTTTCTCTCTCTCTCTCTTTATGTGTTGCTTCCTTTCTTGCTTTCTGTCTTTCTGTCTTTCTGTCTTTCTTTCTTTCTTTTCTTTCTTTCTTTCTTTCTTTCTTTCTTTCTTTCTTTCTTTCTGTCTTTCTTTCTTTCTTTCTTTCTTTCTTTCTGTATTTCCTTCTTTCCTTCTTTCCTTCTTTCTTTCTATCGTTCTTTCTTTCCTTCTTTCCTTCTTTCTTTCTTTATGTCTTTCTTTCTTTCTTTCTTTCTTTCTTTCTTTCTTTCTTTCTTTCTTGATGTCTTTCTTTATGTCTTTCTTTAGGACTTTCTTTCTTTCGTTCTGTCCCAGTTTCTTTCTTTCTGTCCCTCTTTCTGTCTAATTCTTTTTTCATTCTTTCTTCAAATGTCATGGCTTACATTTTCGCCACATGCAGTGTTTCTGCAGGCTTGCATATCGACTTGCTTGTTGGTGTAGAATAAAGCAGAATTACCTGGGGACTCTCAGCGAATATGGAGAGAGTAAAGTGTGTCAACGTTTCAGGTCGATGAACTTGATTCAGAAATTTAGACCCCACTTTTCGGGAGAACAGAGGAGGTTATTGATGATAATACATCATTTTACCCAGCTCAAGTACAAATTCATTACCCAATTAATATCAATTTACTCTGGTCATGTTCCTTTGGAACTACTATGCAATCCAAATCAGTGACTTTCAAAACATGGAAATAAAAGTTGGTCATTTGAGAAACAAACCTTGATGCAGTTTTCGGTTAGAATAATGTTTTTTGACAAACTCACGTGAATAAACTTTTATGTTAATTCGTTAGAAATGTTTCGCACTTACTTTTCGTTACAGTTACTTTGGTTCCTGATCCATCTTCTGTATATTCCTCATAATAACACATTGACACAGCTCTCATTCAACAAGGTGCAAAAACTGTTCCATCGAGTCATGGTTTAATCCTGGCAGCAAAACAAGTAAATGCAGACAAATTGTTAATAAATTCCTATACTTATACCACAGTCCCAATTGTATAGTATTCCTTTGTCCAAATCATGCTTATTTTCAGTACGTTTTCCACATAAACAAAGTCAAAGCGCAAAGCCAGAAGAACATCTTCCTGCAAATAATTCTACAAAATATGTGGAAATAATTAGCATTGAAAGCTAACTTTCGATACATTCTGGAGCACAAAACAGGACAATGTTAGCAATGATCACGTCTCATGTATTTCCCTGAAAACTAGCAGTGCGGTAATTGTGATGATGTTTTCCAATGTGGGTTCCCCAGCGAAGCACAGTGTTTAATGTGAACACAAAAACACAGGTTTGCAAAACAATTCAAATGATTTCTGCCATTTACAAATGATCAACTAATCACATAACGTGTAAAATTCTTTTGAATATTTTCTGAGTAAATTTGCATGCCGTCTGTCCCTTGCAATAATTTATAAGGTAATGAATCCAAACAACGTAGTAACTTCAGATTGATACACACTCACTTTTCCTAAGTATTCCTAACTGATAGTCGCTTCTTAAAGGAAGTATTCTTAAACATAGCTGCACATCACACTTCGAATGAGGAATATGCATTGAACTCATCGACAAGTTCACATTCTCTGTGTTTTTCCTGTGAGTTGGTGACGGGGCTTTTTGTATTGTTGGAGGCCCAGATACAGCATTGTGGTATCCCAGTCATACCGAGCTCTACAGTAATAATCAGCGCTGTCTTCAACTTGCAAGTCATTAATTTCCAGAGAAGAGGACCACGATTCCGTGTCTGTCTTTACAACAAATCGTCCCCCACGAGGGATGGGCTTCCAATCCCTCCCACTTGGAAACTGCCTATAATAGTCCATACTCCTGAATGTGCTAAAGAAACTTGCTGTAAAGACACAGTTGATGATCAAAGACTCGCATTCTTCTCCCCGAAGAGACGGTGGCGTCTGCTTTACTGAGGCACTGAAAACATCTGAAAATTGTACGAAAAAAGAAATCCGTTAACAGATCGGCAGCACTGACCGCTTCTATGAAAATTCCAACCCAAGCCTTGGATTTATATTGATTGATACCAACTAATATAATGTAATCACGATATATTATATCATTATCATATCAATTGATGTAAATAATTTAAGATGATGTAATTATGATGGTATAATTGGTAGGATATCTCCGCTGCATCCGTCCACAAAATGACTGTTAATTCAGTTTACAATACGTTATGTGAAGCGCTCTCAGACGTCTCAAGGACGTGATCAACGCCCTTCGTCTAATGGAAGGATTATTGTAATTATTAAATCGGACATTGTAATGATGACATTCACTGGTGCTATGTAGTGCTGTGTTATGGAAACAAACACTTACATTGTAAGAAGAGGAAGGAGATGGAGATCCAGAGGAGACACATCCTCTCACCGCTGGGAGACAGCGTCAGCCCCGGACACCTCAGAGTGAGTGTGAGTAACACAGGGCTGTTCTGTAAGAGCTTTGGAGACTTGGTTTATTTGTGATGAACAGCGTCACATCATGGCTGCTGTCAGCGGCTTTGAGGGGTGGGCGGGGTGTGGTTTGGGGGTGGAGGGGAAGAACATAAATGAGGAAGGGGACTGATTAACTGTGCCCGAGAGCAATGGGCAGAGAGGGGGATTTGTGGATTACTGTGAGACTCTCATTTAAGTTTAAATGGACAATTGACGGGGAAGCCAACGGGAGGGAGTATAACCTGACACTGTGAAGGGACAAAGGCTGTATGATGCAGAGAGGGACTTCACTGAGAATTGGGAAAGACACAGAAATAAACTATTTACACACCTTTGACTTGGAGTGAGTCCTGTTACAGTGACCAGCAGCAGGACGGGGAAGCTGGTCAAAGCAGCAGGGAGTTAGTGAGACATCGGTGATGATGGGTAAGAAGGACGAGGGAGAAATTGGGGTAAAGGAGTATGTGGTGCGGTGGTTAGATAAGCCGTCGGGATAGAGTGGGTGACAAAGGGATGAAAGGCTGCCCGGGGGACAGGGAGGAGAAAGAGAAAGCAGGCAATATAACGTTTATTTTTCAGCATATCATGTGAACGGTTTTTCACGTTTGATCGACATGGTAGTGGACTGTGTCAAACAAAAGCATTATTTTTAATCCCTGTCTCGGCCTTTCTGTCGGTCAATCTGTCTGTCTGTCTGTCTGTCTGTGTATTGTGTGTCTGTCTTCTGTGTGTCCCTCTTTCACAAATATCATTGGCCTTGAGCATTGAGATGTCTTAAAGGCTCTGAGGTGGAGCTGATCACTTGTGGAATCAGAAGTTTGGAATTATTTTTTGTCTTTAAGGTTTGGTTTGGGAGGATATAGCAGTTTACCACTGTGAGTGACGGAGAGGCGATAGATTTGATCAGGATGGAGCCCGTTTAATTCTCATAATCCTAATAATCGTTAAATTTTCTGTGGATCATTATCACGTTCCAAGCGATTCAGACATATGCTGAATAGTCGATCGATTTTATATTTTGTTGGAAAAATGGATCAGCCGAATGCATACAAGGTGTCGTAGATTGAATGACCGAATTAATACTTTAGTTACGATTTATTTACTGTTTAAAAACAAACACTATAGATTTATTTTATATTTGAACTAAAACAAGTATTTAGTTATCCTCCAGTCGACAAACGTGTGTGTTCCTACTTATTGTTAGTGAAACAAAGACAACTTTGAAGCAAGGAAAATTGCAAAAGGTTTTTCCCCACTCGGGAATGGAACCCATGCCCTCCCGCTTGGGACACTGTTGCTCTAACTACTAACCTAAAGGACTCCACATTATTTGCAGGTCTAAGCACCAATGAGGTGTCCTGCTGATAAGGAAGCTACTGTATGACAGTCAGTTTTATTGTGTTGTTATATGTTGACAACCAGTGGTATTGCAAGATAATGACAGTGTATGTTTTGTGATGGGACCAGTTTACTTATGAAAAGTGCACTTTGTTTTAGAATTACCCGGGTGTCCATTGGACACAGGACAAGTCATACAACATTAATATTAATATTCCACTAAGATAAAGACATTCCACCTCAACTCCATCCTCTTCAACCCAACCATTTAAGACGCTTTCCTCCACGAACGACCACCCCCACAGCTCCCAACTCAAATCAACTCAAGCACGGATTCAATTAAGACCTCTCGGGCGTCTTCGGACGTTATCCTAAAATTCAACATTCCGAGTCGCAGTCCAACATGAAGGGTGTAACGGAAATGCAATTTGTTGTGGTTGTTGTTGAAATGAAAGGCGCATTATAAATGTGACTTTGTCTTCCTGCGAAGTGAAGTGATTGTGCATACATAGGGGAGCTTGACAGCCAAATTATGATAAGCGAGTTTGTAGAAATAGCTGTGAAGTGAATCAATAACAACATTAACAACAACAAATTACATTTCTATAGATACCTGCACGACGGAAATTCGTCCCAGGACGCTGGAGAGTCAGGGTTTTTTAATCACGAGCTTCAAGTTGGGGTGAGGATGGTTGAAGGACAAGAGAGTTTGGATGGGAGTATGGATGAAGGATGTTCGAAGGGACATGTCTTACCTGGGACTCGAAAGAGTCAGGAGATGTGGTGAGGTGGAGGGTTTGCGGGATAGAGTTCCAGAGGGTGGGGCAGAGATGCTGAATTCATGACTGACAATGGTGTCTTTCATTTAATAAACTATGTAATCCAATCCAATGCTGGTTCGCAACATGGGGCTCGTTAATGTTTTTGTATATACATATGGTATGAGTTATTACCTCATATTAATCGCTGTGAGACAATAATCCTGATATATTTTCTAACTTACCTCTGAATGTCGACAAAGTTTCCGCAGTTTCACTCTATGATACGCTGAACAAAGTTATGTAAATCTAATCAACAAGTAGAAATAAGTTGACGAAAGTGAATACCAAGTTATTTAAACATGTGCACATAACTTTCAACGATAGAATCAAATTTCTTGCTAGCGTTAATAGGGATTAATTCCTATAGGATTCTATCTTCATTTTCATTTCTGGAACCAAGAAGCAAATAAAAATTGCATCATTATCATTTTTATTATTTTATCATTCTAAAGTTAGAAGCGCAACGCTTCGTTGATCAGTTGAGAAAATGTAATTGTTTGTCTCTATAATAGACGTTAGAAAGTAATGCGTTTTCAGTAAAAAAATTACAGTTACCAAAGCTTTACTTTTATTTCTACGCTTAATAAATAGATCATAAAATTACATTTCATTATTGTGAGTGACTCAATTACCTGTAATAATGATTTAGTTTTTTTTTCTCAAAAGTTGTTGTTCTAATAATAATCGTTGCAGTTAGTATTTCGATAATAATTTTGTCATATTAATCCTTTATTGTTTGCGTGACACTGTTGTAAGTAATCGGCTGCCATGTTTCGCCCACAAAAAGCACGGTAAGTAAAATTTACAGCATATTTTTTGAAGCACTTTGTGACGTCTCGAAGACGAGAAAAGTTCTACAGAAAATATAAGGATTATTTACATTTCTTTCACTCTTTACTTACATGAACAACTGTTTTCTTTTCACTTTTGTTTGGAAATCAGTCACGTGATTCCAGTGAGAGATGCTGCAGCAATGTCGAAGTTTATTAAATACGTCAACTGTCAGAACTAATATTTGTGCTCATATGAAATTCTCTCTCTCACTTTCAGCGGTTTATGTACAGTGGTGTAGTCTGACAGAAACACATTATGGAATAATATTGCCAATAATAATCCTTGCATTTGATACAGCGCCTTATCGCGTCTTTCAGACATCCCAAAGCAAATCACAGAATATGATGTAAAGTGAATTCACTATATCTTTTGTGGATGGTACGTGGCAGCCAATTGAGTTCGGCGAAGTTCAAAAACGTGTCATGGTTTGAGTGACCAATTTATTATTATTAATTAAAGTGTTTATTATCCCCAGAAAAACAAACTGTCAATCGACTAACCACACGTTATTTCTTACTGCTCAGCAAACCGAGGTGGGTGGATTGATGAAACCTGCCCACAAATTACCCCGAGAGGGAATCAAACAGAAGTCTTTCCCTTTCGAGGCAAGTGCTCTAAACACTGAGCTAAAAGGCTCCACGTTGGCTCGGTTTTTGTACAGGGAAGTCATTGGTTTGCAGCACTGTGCTTGATGTTAAGCCGCAATAATATGCGGCAGCGTCAGTGATAACGACGCTGCGTATTATTAAAGTGGTTTGTCTCTGATTCTTGTTAAGCTGTGAAGAAAAACGACCTGTGGCGAAATCTGCAGTGTTGCTTCCTCCAGCAGTATCCCTGTAGAGAATGTATTGGGGAGCGAGGCCTGGGTGATGCCTGTACCAGTACAGAGTAGCATAGGACGAGCTGGTGGTATATGAGCAGCTCAGACTCACTCTGTCTCCCTCTTGTTTGCTCAGCTCCGCCATTTGCTGTCTGACTGAATCGCCCAGCACCACATCTGCAACGAGAGGAATCAGATAAACATCAAGTACGGTGCTAGTGTAGTCATGTAGCTCAGTGATTAGTGAACTAACCTCGAAAACGCGAGGATTTGGATTATTTTCCTTTGCAGAACAGTGCGAAACCTATTGCAAGTTTCCGTGTGGAATTGCCAACCGTGTTTCGCTCCTCTCGTTTAGGATAAGGCGTCTTATCAAATTCAAGAATTACCATTACTTACTTTCATTCCTATCATCTCAAGTCCCAACCCCAGCTATGGTGACCAGCCATCACTGCCAAACAAAATGATCCGTCCTGCAGGAAAATAAAACCTCTATATCAACGTTACTGTGTATTGTACATTTCACCGCCTCACCTGACATAAAGCACAATACGAGAAGGTAGTCGATGAACAGCCGCATTGTCGCTCTTCTCTAAGAAGCCTTTACCCTCAATGTTTGATGATGGAAAGTGATTGTCGATGGTGAAGGGTTTGAACATCACAACCGTGACCCAACACCAGTGATTGATTGACAAGCTCACCCTGTGACCTTGTTAGGCTGTTAAATATGGGCGTTGCGCTACACTCATTTACATGTTCATTAATTTCAAAGCCACCCCCAAACGATGTCAAATCTGCTGTGGGTAAAACTTTGTTGAGAATAAGTCATGCATTTGCTAATTCACCGTTGTGACATCAATTAACAACAATAAAATGCAGTACGTAGCGTCATTCACATTGGGAGGAAGTACCAAGTCGCTGCACAGTCAAAGTGTTTGTCCTCGAGATTAGAGAGGGGAGAGAGTATGGCGGGTGGAGGAGGGATGATCATTAAAGACTCGGTTGAGAAGGATGGTCTTCAGACGGGCCTCGAATGAGGCAAAGGGACACCAACGTTTTACTAGTTGTTAAAGATCCTCTTCCAACGTCAGATTCTCTGCCTCCGAACGTCAGCGACCTCCACAAACACTGCAATCAATACGCTATGAATACTAAATCTTCCAGGAGTGTCACGTGGATCTGTTAGGATATCGCTAATCGTTTCGAGTCGTTCCTAGGGATATTTATCACTCACTTAACAGTCATGGATTGAGTTGCCAACACTGTTTTTGAAGGAATTATTATTCCAACGGAAAAGCGATTCACCGATTGATTTACACCCGGGTTGTTTACCGCTGCGAGGTAAACAGCGGTCTGTGTTTGGAGTAAGGCAACTTGCCTAAGGTTTCACCGGGCCCGGAATTGCACCAGGGTCCTCCAGTTTGTCAGGCGATTGCTGTTCCCACTCCGCCACACGGCTCCATGTAAATTAAACAAAAGAAACATGATTTGCTTTTATTTTATTTGCAAACTGAAGTTAACTAACAGCAACTGGGCCTGTAACGCCGAACTAGTTCACTAACGGTTGTCTGCATTTACTGTGACAGATAATGTTGTGAAAGTTTAGCTGACAAGTTGATGTCAGGTGAATGTGGTTTCCTTTGAGTCTGGAGATTGAAATGTCTGCTCTCCGCAAGGCCTCAAGGCCTGACCAATTTTCCGCACACACTTCGAGAGACAGATCAACCCTATGTAAAAGTGAAGGTAGTTTTTGTCCAAGACTTGCAGTGCTGTCAATCACTGTGGTGAGACTCAAAGCACAGTGATAAACAGCGTTGTCAGACACCACCAGCACAGACATAGAGAAACTGGTGGAAGAATTGGATTCCTGTAGCTGAGCAGAGAAACGATTTTCAGTTCCTGTTCCTTGGTATTGATTGTCATCCCCAGAATAGATCGCAACGAAAAACTCTGGCTGCTTGTCTGGGTAATGTCGGTACAAGTAGAGATGGTAATACCTATCAGTAGTGGAATAAGTACACTGAAAATTCACAGTTTCTCCTTCTGTCCTAACCATCGGGGCAGTATTCTGACTAACAGAGGCCCCGTCAGAGTGATCTGTAATAAACATGGAAAAGTACCACAATTTATTATTCACTCTTTCCCTGAGTAGTTTTTTCATCGCCTGGGGACGTCCTCCCAACGAGAAAGGCACTATAGAAACGCGCATTGTGAGTACTGATGCTATAATAATTTAAAATTTCATTTTAAATATCATTTGAGGTTGTCATTGATACGCATCAACGTGCTTCGCAGAAGAAATTATGAAGCGGAGTGCTCTGTATTTTTGCGGGCAAAAAGCGGCAAACAATTATGCATAGCAGGAACCCAAAAAGAGTCGTGGAGGGTGTAACAAACTATTACTTGAAAAAAATGTAACGTATTGTTGCCCCTGAAAAAGAGATGCGCCAAAGCTCTAAAAACATTTGAGTAGAGAAATGAGAGAGAGCCACAGTCTCACGTCACCTCATTGGCATCTCAGCCGCGTTTCAAAAATGCCAACCAATTACCTATATACATTGCCTTTCACCTGTCACTGGGTGTAGGGAATCCTCCCACTCAGCTCTTGTTAAGTCGGCAAGATAAAGTGCTAACGAGAAAGAAGATGATAGCTGGACAAACAGCGGTAAAGCTTACTAGTCAGAGATGTCAATTGCAAGCTATGTAGTTTTAACTGATTGGACTCGAGTAGATAGCCATCACACACTCAGAGATCCCCAATCCTTGGCTCTTCCCACCCACCAAATAACATTCTCCGGAATTAGTGAAGCAGGATGTGTCCTTCCAGGCAGAGAGAGTGTATTCCATTCCGAGAACCAATCTCTGACATTTCCAAGTACAGGTAGGATAAATGGAAATCTCATCTTGGTTTGGAGACTGTTAAACATGTTGAATTGTATAGGCATTTGTTGACCTCCCCAAAAGAAAACACTGAAAAATTGTGCAATGTCACCATTTTAGTTGACAAAAAGCTTTAGAATCATGACTTGGTAAATAATAGTAACTGGTCGCCCTCTAGTCGCCAGAGTGACATAGTTCAACTCTGCTTTCATATTCGATGCCAAACTTGAAGTAAAGCAATGATTGTAGTCATAATGTGTTGTGGTTCCCAGTGGCTTATATCACCTGAGGCTCAGAGTACAGCAACACACCCCGCTGTCAGTCACTGTGAGGCCACAGATACAGAAATCCCTCCTCTCACACAGTAAATCCTCGCCTCACTGTTATGTTGATATGTTCTGAGCCCCAAAGGGTAATTTGTCAGTGTAATAGTTCACATACAATAATAATAATAATAATCCTTGCATTTGATATAGCGCTTTTCACGTCGGGAGGACGTCCCAAAGCGCTTCACAGAACACACTGTGAAGCGAATTGACTGTATATTTGTAGGCGAACGCGGCAGCCAATTGTGCACAGTAATGTCCCACAAACAGTCGTAGATTGAAAATAACGAATAAAGCAACTATTTCCACTGGCATTTGTACATTGTTGCTTTTGCGTACCGTTTTCCAAGCAGTAAGCAGGAACCCGGTTGTTATCCGATTGGAAAATCGCTTTCCATAGTTTGTAATAACACTAACAAGAGAGTCACTAAATCGACATCTGTTCATGAGTCAATGCTGTGCGTAATTTACTGGTGCATTTCACTCACTTAATATATATTTAATTCCCTCTATAGGATATACAGAGAATCTATTTGAGACGTCTCCAAGGCTGGACAATGCGCTTTACCAAATGCAAGAATTATCATTATCAATTGAATTGGCTTTCAACTTTGAAGGCAAACAATCTGGGATACAATGATCAACACGTTATTATTCCTTTTAACATTATTATTATTTCCCCCCGAGAGCAATCCAGAAATCAACAAATTACAGATGCTTTCTGCTTGGTGTACAGTGTCATGTAAACTAATGGAACTTGCTCAACGTTTCGTCCTGCCCAACAATCGAACCCAGGTCCTCTTATGTTTGAGAAGCGAGCTCTACACAATAAGCTGCAGAACTTCACAGAGCTTCATTTCTTCAGGTGCTTTGAAAACATCCATTTTCTGGGTATTTTTTGGGATACGTCAGTGTGAAAATTGTATGCCGGCGCTATGAAACAAATCGAAGCTGCGATAAGGCGATACATCAAATTCAAGGATTATTATTATAATTATGTCGGGCGAAGTTACAAAGTGGTACACAATGCAAAATATACTGCTGTTTGTGGAAGGGATTTGCACTTGGAGTGTCTTCTGCAACCCATCTTCTACCTTAGAGTCAAAATGCAAGAGTTTTACTTTTTTGTGTTGCATTAGCAGCTCAAAGTTATCCAATAGAATCGCGCCTGTTGTGCTCAATCCGCTGATTACTTTACCCTCTGCATTTGTAGTGACATACAATTCTGTGAACCTTCAGCAGACAGATTGACTTGCGGTGAACGCCGTTCCTGTGAGACAGACTTCCTGAAAACAGACTGGTCGGCCCCGCGCCACCTCGCACAGCTCGGAGAGTTATTGTACGAGGCTGTTACTGTTTTCTATTACTGTGGGGCTGACTGCACAGTAATACACAGCTGAGTCAGACAGCTCTAACGCAGAGATGGTTAATTTGCTGGATTTTCTCGACGTCTGCAGCTCGACCGAGAAACGAGATTGAGCAAAATCCGCTTTATGTCCGTAAGAAGGTTTGCAAGTCTGAAGACTATAAACCGGTTGTCCCCCTGGGTGTTTTCGGGACCAGTGTAGACAATAGTCACTCAGCGATGTAACATAATTACTGTCCAATCCACTTGTGCCCCTTCTCTCTTGGTGACTGAAGGCACGATCTGCTTAACGGAATCTCCACCGGTCAGACCTGAAACAAATTGTAAAACAAAATTAACAATCAACAGATTTAATCAATAAATAATCCATATTTGTTATATCGCCTTATCAAATCGTCGAGACATCTCAGGGGGCTTGACAGAATACACTTTAAAGTGAGTTTAATATATTCTGCACTCTAAACGCGGCAGCCAATTGCGCACTGTAGTATTTCAAAAACAAATCATGGATCAATTTACCATTATTTGGTTTTGAAGGCTGTATTGCCCCCAAAATGCGATCCACCTTTTTTTTATTTGATAGACTAACATTCAGTATCCTACGCGTTGTGCGTGGAGTGAGGAAACTTGCCCAATATTTCGACCTGACGGGAATCGAACCCGGGTCTCTCGATTGCGAAGCGAAGGATTCAAACACTGAGCTACGTGACTCCACCAACAAAAGCGATGCAATCATTGTTGATCATCGACTGAAACATTGCATTCATTGATTACCTATCAGGAAAGCAGCGAGCGTCACCCAGAACGTAAAGTGCCCCATCGTCTGAGCTCTTTCTGCAGATGCCCATTGATTACCTGTAAGATATTTGAGGTGATTGGCACCAGCCCCCGGAGAGACGACATGTACTGTCATTTACATCGTCCAATAGTTTAAGTGTAAAACTTCCAGCTAATCAGAAACTATTTCCAATCAATTGTGTGTATTTGCTTAGAAACATATACCATAGTTTCGTGGATTGTAAGATAACAGATTGAGGCCATTCTGCCCATTATGCCTGTGCTGTGCCATCAAAGATTATTTGACGTTACTAATTCGTTGAATGAAAATTTAAAACAAAATTGCTAACTTAATCTATGACTGTTAGTGGACCACCTCTAGCGAAATTGCCTGCTGCATTTAGCCCACAAAATATGCAGACAATTCACTTTATAGATATTGCGTGAAGCGCTTAAAGACGCCGTGATTTCGTGATAAAACGCTGTATCGAATGTAATCATTAATTAATTATTAAATATTTTAATATTCAATTTCTATTTTAAACTTGCCTTTCAGTTCTGACCGTGAAGATGATGTGAAAGAGTTAAGCAATTAGATCTATTCCCCCATTATTTCCCAATAGCCCTGCATTATTTAAGTCCCTTATGTAAGTCCCTTTACAATTCCCTTTTGAAAGCTTCTATCGAATCTGGTTCCAACACACTTTCAGTGCATTCAGTGCATTCTGAAGAGTAACATGTCTCCGAGTTTAAAAATGCCGCCTCAGCTCTCCTCCAGATATTTTGCCAATTATCTTCAATCTGCAAAATAAATTCAGGAGCTGTACACGTAAAATATGTAAACGAAGTGTGACACGGGATATCCGTTAAGAGGTTGGACTGAAAGCCAATACACTTTTAAATAATGTTTCAATCATAAAACATTAATGCCAACAAAACAGGTCCCTGAAGTCTGTACAGTTAACCTTCACTGACTCCAATGACCTGAAACTATGTGGCCAAAGGTGCAAAGATATTGAGAAAGTGGGAAATCTCAGATTGTTACGCATGATATAATGTGAAGGGTCGTGACTTAAGCTTTAAGTCAACTCACAATCAATTCACGTCAGAGGGTATCCTGTATAGTGCTTTGAGAAGCCTGGAACACCTGATAAGACGCTATAATAAATGTAAGGATAATTATTATTTATTTAACTCTTTCTCTACACGAAACACTCCATCACATTTTGCTTTTGGTTGGCAATTAGTCACGAGTTTCCTATGAGAGACACAGCGGCAAAGTCACAAACTCTCAAGTAGGTCAACTGTCAGGAAAAACATCTGTGCTGAGATGAAACCCTTTCTCTCCTCTTTGGAGGATTTGGTACAGTGGTGTAGTCTGACAGTAACACTGTGAGTGTGTTATTGCAGGGTAATGGTTGGTGGTAGATAGAGCCACGGGGAACATAGACACATTGGATCTCTTCCTCCTCGTGTCCAGATTTGACGTGAAAATTTGAGTTGCAACTTCAGCACAGAAAGTGTCCCCATCATAAACATATCTCCGCGTGTACAGATGAGGCTCCCCTGGATACTGACTCTATCAGAACATTAAAACATTGTTGAGATCAGCAGATTAGGTGCAGCTCAGGGTTACAGTCTGACCTTCAGTAACAGACACTTCCATTGTGATTCGAAATAAATGATTATCGAGAACTTATCTGCTGTTAGCTACCACATAATAATCATCGCATTTGATGGAGTCATTGTGTGTTTTCTGCAGGAGCGCACAGCAGTGTCCCACGAATAGTCGTGTATTGAGGGACCAAACTATTTCTATTTAACCTATAAGGGAAAACCTCTCTGATAAAGGCAAGGATTAATCAGTAATAATACCAACTTGTTTAATGCATGAGTTACTGTCTCGGAGAATGATCCGATAATCGACTAACAAAGGGTTCGTACTCACAGCTAACAAAGCAGAAGTGTTTGTGGATTGAGGACACTTGCCCAACATTTCTCCAAGCCTGGGATTCGATCCCAGGTCCTCTCGCTTGCGAATCGAGTTATCTAACCACTGAGACACTGGACTCCACTGACAGTAAAATATCACATCACGAATTCTCATTGTATATATATTTTTAATTATTGACACTTGGTTCATACTACTATTTTACTGACCATAATCCTACAGAATTTTTAATCACCTCTCTCACTCTGAAATAGAAACTGTTGGTTGCGACGATTTTACTACGAAATACAATGAAATTTACATCGTAATCTCTGAAGTGCTTTTTGACGTCTCAACGAAGTGATACGCCACAACATCAAACACAAGGACGATAACATTTTATTAGGTTTTTATTACCGTAATTATGAACATCTGTAACTCAATAATTATCCGAATTCCGACAAAGGTTTATCGCAATCTAATATCTGTTGGTGAAAAAAAACTATTCAGCGAGTAAAATATCACATATTTTAAATGAATTAATATGAGCTCAATCACTTAAAAGCCACGGTGGCAGTTGTGAAAGGGTCTGTTACACTGTCTGTCACAAACTGTACTGTGTTGTTTTCCAGCTTTGGTTGTGATGAAGGTTATTGTACGAGGCTTCCTATGATGTGTATCACTGTGGTGCAGACTGAGTGCACAGTGGTACATAGCGGAGTCTGTCAGCCGCAGGTCGGCGATGGTTAAAACGCTGATATTCTTGGCAGTGTCAAGAGAAGCAGAAATATGACCTCCAGTGGGGTTTCCTCCCTCTCCTGAGGGGTTTCTGTGGAGCAGGTATTTTAGGCCCTCGCCAGGGGACTGTCGGTACCAGGAGACGCTGAAGTCCTGTCCGCAGATTCCTGAATATTTGCAATGTAAATTTATCCTCTCACCAGCAAAAGCAGTTTGTTCAGGCGGTGACTGAGAAGCTGTAAAACTTGAAGCTGCGGAATGCAAATTGCAGGTTACTTAGAATCATGGAATTATGGAAATTTGCAGCACAGAAGGAGGACATTCGGCCCTTCTTGTCTGTAACGACTCTTTGAAATGAGCTGTTTAATTGAATCCCACTCCCCCGCTCTTGTCACATAACCCTGTATCATTCCTTCTGATGCATTTACCCCATTCCCTTCCGAAATGTATTATCGAATCTGATTCCGCCATTTTTCAAGCAGTGCATTGCAGTCAGTAGCAAATATCATCTGAAATAAAATTCTCCTCCACTCCCCTCTGATCGTTTGATCAATTATCTTAAACTTGTGTTTCTGGGTACTGACCCACTTGAGTAAGGAATCAGTTTCTCATTCTCTACTCCATAAAAAAAGCTCTCACAAGTTTCAAAACTGACATTATTTCACCAGTAAATCTTCGATGCTCTGAGGAGAACATTTTCTGGCAGTTTTGCCTTCATACACATGAATCCTCTCTTCCCCCCAGAAATCATTCTGGAAAATTTCCTTTTCTCCCTGCCCAATGCTTGGAAATTCTTTATCCTAAATGTGAGGATGCTTTTAGTAACAATGATAGAAATAGCAGATGCTTGCATTAAAATAGCGAGCTCTTGAAAATGCAGTCACAATATGTCTATGACAACATACATGATGTGTATTAAATGGATCATTTTAATTAACCTTTGTTTGTCTAATCTTATACTTGTTTGCTGTGGTGAAGTCCACATTGAGGCTTTGGGTGTCTGCGATCATGGGAATGTTTAGCAGAGAATCAGGTGTTTGTTTATGCCGTTAACTCAGTGGGTTTACAGTTGAGGCAAATGGAAATTTACAGTCCTGCTGTAAATGTCGTTTCTTTAACATCGCTGCTGGAGAAGGTTTAGTCTCTGGATTGTTGCCAATATCAGTTGCTCTCAGTCAGTGAACATCTCAATTCAGTTTCTCTTGTGCCAGATGGAAATTCCCTTTTGTCTGTCCCTCTCTTTCTCCCTTTCTTTCTAACTTTTTGTTATTTTCATCTTTTTTTCTTTCGGTCGTTTCTTCCATGGAATTTCTTTCTTTTAGGAGTCGCCTCAATGCACTTGTGTGTGAAGTTACGTGCAATCTGTCTGTCTTTCTCTTTCTTTGCCTGTCCCTTGACATAATGCCGGGCATTCAGGATTTCTGCCACCACAGTGTCTCCCAATCCCTGAGTCTCAACCCATCCCGTGCCTCTTTCAAGGGCCTGACTCACCTTACCCTCCAACTCACTTGATTGCAACCTGCAAGCTCGGATGTGCAGCGCATTGAGTCTGATACAATTATTTCAAATAAGGATAAGAGTACTGTGTTGGTCACTCAAACCATTAGTTTTTGTGGGACACTGCAGTGTGCAGTTGGCTACCACTTTTAGCCCACAAAATATACAGTCAAATTACTTAGCAGGATTTTTTGTGAAGAACTTGGAGTCGTGTCAATTACGTGATAAGGCGCTGTATCAAACGCAAGGATCATTATTATCAAAGGCCCTGAGAAATGCAGCACGATGTTCCTGCTTTATTTTCCTTTTATTCATTATACGTTTTTATTTTTCTGTCATTGTCTGTTCTTTCTTTCTACCGCTCTCTTATTCTCTTTGTTACCTACCTTGTTGTCTCCTAGTTTATCAGGCTATCAGTCTGCTTATTTAGTGTGAATCTTTCTGTACACGATATTGGAATAATCAGTTCTAACTTATGTTTAACATCTTTCAAGACATGAAAGTGACCAAAAGCTCTTCACTGATTATATTACATAAGCTACGTGATGGTGACTGAAGGCCACATCAATACACCACATGACAAGCTTTGCACTTGAGCATTAGCTCAAGGTCGACTTGTTCAATATCCCGTTGTGTGCTCTGAACACATAACATTTAAACTCTGAATGCAGTGTCAGCAACTTAACAGCCAAAGCCTCCAAAACCCTGTTTGTTACGCAGTATAAATTGTCGTTACAATATTTTATTGTTATTTAATGTGACTTTATTGAAGAAAAATTATATTCCTTTCTACCAGATTTTACACAAAGGAAAACATTTGCATCAATGGATATTTGTTTGCCTTTGGTGTATAATGATACCGGGTTCCGCTGTTATAAGCGGTGCCCGGGAATACTGCAGAGCCGTCTGGCTCAGAAACTGGAATATAGACTGTCGCACTGAGTGGACATAACCCTACATCCTGTGGCCAAACATGTCACCTTGGTTCTTGCAATGAATCCCATTAATGCATTACAAAAATTCACAGCAATTGGTTTTTTTAAATTCATTTTCAAATTGTTCTCACTTACTTTTTGTTACAGTTACTGCGGTTCCTGTTCCATCTTTAGTTTTCTCTCTTTTCCCCACAGCGCAGCGATTTGCATCATATCGAGCTCTACAGTAATATTTTCCGCTGTCTTGAACTTCCAAGTCATTGATTTCTAGAGAAAATGAAGCCGAACCCCTATCTGCTTTTACAACATATCGACCATC
Source organism: Callorhinchus milii (assembly GCF_018977255.1). Classification (NCBI taxonomy): domain Eukaryota; kingdom Metazoa; phylum Chordata; class Chondrichthyes; order Chimaeriformes; family Callorhinchidae; genus Callorhinchus; species Callorhinchus milii. The sequence goes on from NW_024704807.1 coordinate 270,222, forward strand.
TACTGGGATCGACACCAACTGTGTCCCTTTTCCAATCTGTCTGGAAAATTCCATACTCTTGAAATTCACACCAGATGCGGCTTCAAATACACATCGAATGGATACGGATCCGCATTCTTCTCTCGTAAGAGAGTTTGGTGTCTGCTTTACTGAGACACCGGCACCATCTGAAATATATACACAACATTTTAAAAAATCATTAACATTCTCTGCCCCTAACCTAAGTGAATCCCAAGATTGGCTTGAAATGGTTTGATATTTCACATTGTAAATGTGATAGTTAGAGCTTCCGGACGCCCTCCAGGTGAGAAAGGCACTATGTAAACGCCATTTATAGTTGTTAACTCCAGGATAACAGTACAATTTAAATCTGCACTTTTTAACTAATTATTTATTAAAGAGGCACAATTCGTAACCTGGTTACTATTCGCTTGCTGCCTTTAGTCCTCTCTTTGTATGTTGGGTAACAAAGGATATAGTTGTATTTTAATGGGCAAGGCTATGGGGATAGGCCGTGATTGTTCTGCTCTTCCAAATTGTCCGAATCACCCCATTTTGTGCTGTAATATTCAATGATTCAATGATTTCATTCTGCTAAACAAGGTATCCGAAATAGGCCGGAAGCCATCACGAAGCTTAACAGTACCGAAACTAAAATAAGGTTCCTGTGCCTTTCTAACAATATGCCCCTAGAATTTACACTATTCCCCCCCATGGGAAACATGCTGCAAAGCTTGTCTTTGAAAATAATCTCTTGCAAACTATGCCACTGCTGGTCCAGCTTGGAAAAACGTACAAAACATTGTCACTTTTCCTTGCAGGGTTAATGGGAGCGGAGTGGTAAGAGACTATATCCCCAGTTACTGGACTGCTCTCCCAAATCATGTAACCTTGGAGCCAATTCAGTTCCGAGGAGTTCACCTTTTTACTCCGCTCGGGTGGATAGAGGGGATTCTGGACAGTATTTCTCTCTGGCAGAGGCTACGTGAATTGGTTACATCCATTAAATTGAAATACGTCCTCTGGGCATATTCAGCTGGAAATGATGTCCAGGCAAAGTGGGTGACTTTACATAACACGGAAATAAAAGCAGTTAATTTGAGAAGCAAGCTTCACAGTGGAAGCTGAATAATGTTTGCTACATTACAAACATTTTTTGTTTAAGATTGCTCAAGTGTATTGTTAAGTGGCACAGTGGCATACAATTGGGAGCAATGAGTTCGAAAAATGCATTTTACATATTATTGTGAATAAAATTTAATTGCAATTCGATAGCATTTTTTCTCACTCACATTTCGTTACAGTCACTTTGGTTCCTGATCCATCTTCTGTGTATTCATCATAATACCACAGTCACACAGCTCTCGTTCTTCAATGTGCAAAATCTGTTCTTTAAGATCAGGGTTTAATACTGGCACGAAAGCCAACAAATGCTGACAACTGGGTCATTGATTCCTATCTTTCCACCACCGTCCCATCTTCATATCTTTAATTTGTACAAATCATATTTATTTTCAATACTATTTCCAACCAAACATAGACAAAGTGCACAGCGCATGGAATAAAACTTGGCAAATAATTCCCTAAAATGTCTGCTTCAAATAATTAATTTTGAAAGCAAACTTTGGTCACATTCAACAGCACTAAATAGGCCACAGTTTTCAGTGATAAAGTGCCACATATTTTCATGAAAATAGCTCTGCAGTATTTGTGCTAATGTCATTCAATGTGACCCACCCACAGTACGCACAGTATTTAATGTCCATGCAAAAATCAATGGATGGAAAAACATTTGAAATGTTTTCTGCCATTTACTCATGGTCATTCAATGGTGTAACGTGTAAAATTATTTTGTATATTGTCTTTTACACGTTGTCTGTCTCTTCGAATAAACCGTTATTTATAGGAATCCAAGCAAAGTTCTTACATCAGTAATTACTTACTTTCTTAAGTGTTCGTAACCAATGGTCGTGTCTCAAAGGCAGTGCTATTAAACATCGTTGTACAACACATACTAATGGGGAATGTGCATTGAACTCATTGACAAGTTCAAAATATCTGTGTTTTACCTGTGAGTTGTTGAATGGGCTTTTTGTATTGTTGGAAGCCCAGATACAGCATTGTGAACAACTACCATCGCTATCCCATCTCCAGAGATATCGAGCTTTACAGTAATAGTCAGCGCTGTCTTCAACTTGCAAATCATTAATTTCCAGAGAAGAGGACCACGATTCCATGTCTGTCTTTGCAACAAACCGTCCTTCACGAGGGATGGGTTTCCAATCTCTTTCATTTGGAAACCGCCTATAATACTCCATACTTTGGAATACGCTTTGATAACTTGCTTCGAAGACACAGTTGATTGTCAAAGATTCGCATTCTTCTCTGCTAATAGACGACGGTGTCTGCTTTACTTTGGCGCTGAAAACATCTGAAAATTATACACAATATTACATCAGTTTAACAGATCTTCAACGTTGACCACTTCTATTACAACTCCATTGCAAGTTTTGGCTTGATCTCCCTTGATGTCAGTTGATATAATATAATCAGGATTATGTAATATAATAATAATATTAGTTTATACATATGATTATAATGTAAAATAAAATTGAAGTAAAATAATTGCCTGCCGCGTTTTGCCGATAAAATTCAGCACACAAACTATTATTTGAAGCGAATTGAGACGTCCCATCTACATCATAACGCTACACATCAAGTCCAAGGATAATTTATATTGTGTAACTTTGTACTGACGACATTCACTGGTGCTGTGTAGTGCTGTGTAATGGAAACAAACACTTACATTGTAAGAAGAGGAACGAGATGGAGACACAGAGGAGAGACATCCTCTCACCGCTGGGAGTTACCGTCAGCCCCGGACACCTCAGAGTGACTGTGAGTAACACAGGGCTGTTCTGTAAGAGCTTTGGAGACTTGGTTTATTTGTGATGAACAGCGTCACATCATGGCTGGTGTCAGCGGCTTTGAGGGGTGGGCGGGGGTGGTTTGGGGGTGGAGTGTAACAATATACATGAGGAAAGGGACTGACTGACTGTGCCCGAGTAGCAGTGGGCAGAGAGGGCGATTTGGGAATAACTATTCGAGTCTCATTTAGGTTTAAATAGAGAATTGACGGGGAAGCCAACGAGATGGAGTATAATCTGACACTGTGAGAGGGACAAAGGCTGTTTGGTGTAGAGAGGGCTTTACTGGGAATTGGGAAAGATACATAAAGAAACTACTCACACACCTTTGACTTGAAGTGAGTCCTGTTACAGTGACCAGCAGCTGGACGGGGAAGCCGGTCAAGCCAGTAATGAGTTAATGAGACATGGGTGATGATGGGTAAGAAGGAGGAAGGAGAAATTGGGGTAAAGGAATATGGGGTGCGGTGATTATATAAGCCATCGGGATAGAGGGGGTGACAAAGAGATGAAAGGCTGCCGGGGGACATGGAGGAGTAAGAGAAAGCAGGGAATATGACATTTATTTTTCAGCATATCAGGTGAAGCGGTTTATTACGTTTTATCGACATGGTAGTGGACTGTATCAAACAAAAGCATTATTTTTAATCCCTGTCTCGGCCTTTCTGTCTGTCTGTCTGTCTGTCTGTGTATTGTGTGTCTGTCTTCTGTGTGTCTCTCTTTCACACATGTCATTGGCTTTGAGCATTGAGATGTCGTAAAGGCTCTGAGGTGGAGCTGATCACTTGTGGAATCAGAAGTTTGGAATTATTTTTTGTCTTTAACGATGGTTTGGGAGGAGATAGTAGTTTACCGCTGTGAGTGAGGGAGAGGCGATAGATTTGATCAGGTTGGAGCCCGTTTAATTCTCATAATCCTAATAATCGTTACATTTTCTATGGATCCTTATCACGTTCCAAGCGATTCAGACATATGCTGAATAGTCGATCGATTTTATATTTTGTTGGAAAAATGGATCAGCCAAATGCATACATCAGCGACGTCCACAAACACTACACTCAATACGCTACGAATACCAAATCTACCAGGACCCTCAACTGGATCTGTCAGATATAGCTAATCGTTTCGAGTCGTTCCGTGGGATATTTAGCACTCACCTGAACAGTCACGGATTGAGTGACCAACATTGTTTTTGAAGGAATTATTATCCACCGGAAAAGCGATAGGCCGATCGAATCACACCCGGGTTCTTCATCGCTGCGAGATAAACAGCGGTCTGTGTTTGGAGTAAGGCAACTTGCCTAAGGTTTCACTAGGCTCAGAATTGAACCAGGTTCCTCCAGTTTGTCAGACGACTGCTGTTCCCTCTCCGCCACACGACTCCGTGTAAATTCACAAAAAACTAAAGAAACAGGATTGGCTTTTATTTTCTTTGCAAACTGAAGTAAACTAACAGCAACTGGGCCTGTAACGCCTAACTAGTTCACTGAGGGTTGTCTGCATTTGCTGTGACAGATAATGTTGTGAGAGTTTAGCTGACAAGTTGATGTCAGGTGAATGTGGTTTCCTTTGAGTCTGGAGACTGAAATGTCTGCTCTCCGCAAGGCCTCAAGGCCTGACCAATTTTCCGCACAAACTTCAACAGACAGATCATCCCTATGTAAAAGTGAAGGTAGTTTTTGTCTGAGATTTGCAGGGCTGTCAATCACTGTGGTGAGACTCAAAGCACAGTGATAAACAGCGTTGTCAGACACCACCAGCACAGACATAGAGAAACTTTTGGATGAATTGGATTCCCGTAGCTGAGCAGAGAAACGATTTTCAGTTCCTGTTCCTTGGTATTGTTTGTCATCCCCGGAATAGCTCGCAACGAAAAACTCTGGCTGCTTGTCTGGGTAATGTCGATACAAGTAGAGATGGTAATACCTATCAGTAGTGGAATAAGTAAACTGAAAATTCACAGTTTCTCCTTCTGTCCTAACCATCGCGGCAGCATTCTGACTAACAGAGGCCCCGTCAGAGTGATCTGTGATAAACATGGAAAAGTACGACAATTTATCATTCACTCTTTGCCTGAGTTGTTTTTTCATCGCCTGGGACGTCCTCCCAACGAGAAAGGCGCTATAGAAACGCCCATTGTGAGTACTGAATCAATAATAATTTTAAATTTTAATTTTAAATAATATCTGAGGTTGTCATTGATACGCATCAACGTGCTTCGCAGACGAAATTGTGAAGCCGAGTGCTCTGTATTTTTGCGGGCCAAAAACGGCAAACAATTATGCATAGCAGGAACCCAAGAAGTGTCGTGGAGGGTGTAACAAACTACTACTTGAAAAAAAATGTAACGTATTATTGGCCCTGAAAAAGAGATGCGCCAAAGCGCTAAAAACATTTCAGTAGAGAAATGATTTTTATTTGGAAGATTTGTACTCCCAGGTTTATAAAGCGAAGGAGTTCCATATGACTGATTGGTAAACAGAGGCGTTTCTGTGGAGTAAGGAACCTTCCAAATATTTGCACGCTGCCCAGGAATCGAAGTAAGGTCCACTCGCTTGAGAGCCGAGTGCAATAACCACAGAGCTACAGGTTTACCCCCACCATTTGTTGTTGAAATGAAGCTGACCATCAGCAGCAACACTGAATTAGCTCAACAGGGCCTCACCTGACATAAAGGTTCCCAGCACAAGACAGACAGCAAACAGCCTCATTGCTGCTCTTCAGTCTGTGTGGTTGTGTCTGTGCCATCAGTTTGCTGATAACCCGCAGTGATTGTCGGCATTGGCGGAGCCACAGTCTCACGTCACCTCATTGACATCTCAGCCGCGTTTCAGTACAACAACCACTTGCTTTTGTACAGCGGCTTTCACCGGTCAATTGTGACAGGAATTCCTGAATCAAATGTAAAGGTTATTATTATTACTTAACTCCCATTTTCCAAACACGAACGACTCCATCAGTTGTTGCTTTTGGTTGGAAATCAGCCGCGTGTTTCTTCTGAGAGACACAGCAGCAAAGTCACAATTTGTCAAATAGGTCAACTGTCAGGATTGACATCTGTGCTGAGATGAAACCTTTTCTCCCTCTTTGGAGGTTTATGTACAGCGTTGTCGTCTGAAAGAAACACTGTGCGTGTGATGGCACAGTAATATGTCGCAGTGTCAGACAGAGCCACGGAGAGCACAGTGACAGAGGATCTCTTCGTGTTGGTGTCCAGTGTAGTGCTGAAACGTTGTTTTGCAAATTCAGCGCTGAAAGTTTCCCCATCATAGTCGTGTCTCCGTGTGTACAGAGGAGGCTCTCCTGGATACTGACGGTACCAGTATATAAAAACATTGCTGAAATCAGCTGAGTAGGTGCAGCTCAGTGTTGCAGTCTGGCCTTCAGGAACAGACACTTCCATCTGTGATGGTTGGACACTGACTCCATTCGCGGTCCCTATAGCCGGAGAGAACACGTCATTAAAATTCACGCAAAGGCCAGAGGAATAATACTCAAATGATTTTTAAGGGTGAGAGAGAATGACTTACACATCAGGCCCAATAATAATGAAATGAACAGCGCAAATTGTATCCTCTCCATTTATCCAAGTGTCTCGTAAATGATTTGATAGGAGCTTTAGAGATAATGGGATGTTTCCTCAAATGGCCTTGAAAGCAGAGGTGGAACCAACATTTAACACAGCACTGCGGAGCAACTTCTTGGCGTCAGACGATTATGGTGATAGGCCGCACCTCCGGATTTTGGAGCTCTATTTTCTAAAATGTCGCTCTCATGCAATGCTGCGAGTGTACTGCAGTGTGGTGTCCAGCAGCTTATGTCTTGGCAAGTTTGCCTGGCAAGCGAGAGACCCGGGTTCGATTCCCAGGCAGTGCGCAACGTTAGACAAGTTTACTTACGCCACATGCATTTGTTCACCCGGCAGTCATTAGATTGTTACCCGGTTAGCTGATCGCTTTTCTGGGGAGTAACTATTGCTTGAAAATGACAAAAATGATAACAATTTCATCACTCAAACCAAACATGCTTATGGGACATTGCTGCATGTCGGGAAGGAACAACAAGAACCGTATTGCATTTGTTGAGCACCTTTCGCGACGCGAGGACGTCTTAGACAGAGTTACGTATCCGAGCTGGGGGTCGGGTTGGGGCAGGTTGGAGGGTGGTGGGAGAACCCTTGGGAGAAGCAGGAGATGGATAGCACGGACGAAGAGGAGGGTGTTGTGATGGGTCTTGAAGGTGGCAGAGGATGGGGCGATGCGAGGGGACTGAGCGAAACGACATAAAGCGCTACACGGGATAGACTGTCATGTGCGGGGACTGTATTTTATGTCTGTTCTGCATTCCGTCTTCTTTCGCATTGTCAAACATACAATATTCCAAATGTATTTGAATGTTTTCCTTTGCAGACAACACTTAACAACGTGGTACACCTGGCTTTCATTACTTGTGGAGTCCTGTAGCTCAGTGGTTAGAGCACTCGCTTTGCGAGCGAGAGACCTGAGATCAATTCCAGGCAGAGGGCCAAACCTCGGGCAAGTTTCCTTACTCCACACAGAGCCTAATAATAATCCCTTCAAAAAACAAAACAATAATAAATTGGTCATTTTCAATCCACGACTGTTTGTGGGATATTGCTGTGCGCAATTGGCCGCCGCGTTCGCCCGCAAATATACAGTCAATTCACTTTACAGTGTGTTCTGTGAAGCGCTTTGGGACGTCCTCCCGACGTGAAAAGCGCTATATCAAATGCAAGGATTATTATTATTATTATTAATGAACTGAAACGGCGACTTTTCTAGCTAACGCTTCCTTTTATTCTCTGAATTGGTTGTGACCCATAAGGTTATGGAGCGACAGCAAACTGACTTGTGGTGAATGCGGATTCCCATAAAGTTCGCTGCACTCAAAGTCTGACTGTGAACACACTCAGGGTTGATCAGACTAATAGAGCAACTCACGATGCCAGGGTAAATATTGTACGAGCCTGTGGATGGTTCCCATCACTGTGAGGATAGAGGAAGAGACAGCACAGAGATGCACAGTGCTGTCGGATAACAGCGGCTTAGAGATGGATAATCTGGTGACAGATTGGGAAGCGAAAAGCTGAGAAGAGAATCGATAACCATTTCCATTTCCTTTTCTGCTTATTATCTGAATATCTTCGCAATGTATAGTCCGGCGTTTTGTCTCGGTAATGTCGGTACAATAAAGAAATAAGAATACTTCTTGCATTTGATATAGCACTTTACACGTCTAATCTATGTATATTTTAAATAAATAAGATGTATAATCTTATAGATTATAATAATACCTCTCAGTCATGGAATGGGAACATTGAAGAGTGACGGTTTCTCATTCTTTCTTCACCATCGCTGCAGTGCACAGTGTTTTACAGTTTCGCCCTCTTGAGGTCAAAGAGTTATGCAACAACTCTGCATTGATGTTTGATGCCAAACGTGAAGTAAAGTAATGATTGTAATAACAATGCGTTGTGGTTCCCAGTGTCTTATATCACCTGAGGCTCAGAGTACAGTAACACATACCGCTGTCAGTCACTGTGACGGTACAGATACTGAAGACCCCCTCCCACACACTAAATCCTCGCCTCACAATTATGTTGAGCTGTTCTGAGCCCCAAAGGGCAATTTGTCAGTGTAATAGTTCACAATGCAATACAGAATTGCGCCACTGGCAATTGTGCAGTGTTTCATTTACGTATTGATTCGAAAGCAGTGGGAAGGAACCCGGTTGTTATTCAATAGGCGTATTGCTTTCGCTGGATCACATTTCCTCCAACATAGTAATATTTATACATTCATTGAAGCCACGACTCTTTGTGGGTCACTACTGTGTGCAAATGGCTGTTGCGTTTCACGCACAAAATTTACAGTCAATTCAGTACATAAAATCGATGAGGCGCTATTGGACGTCCAGAAGTTATCTCATATCAAATGCAAAGATTATTAATATCAAATGAGTTGACTTTGTATTTTGCAGGCGACCAATCTGGGATTGAGAGTGCATCACATTATTATTGTTTTTAGTCATTTAAGTGTTTATTATCAAACGAAAGCGATCCATAAATCGACTAAGTAACGGGTTCCTACTTCCTGCTTGGTAAACAGAGGCGAGTAGTGTAAGGATATTTGCCCAACGTTTCGGCCTGTATGGGAATCGAACACAAGTCTTCTGAGCTGTGAGACCAGTGCTCTCACCAGTGCGCTGCAAAATTTCAGAAATTCATCTTATTCGCTTAGTCTGATCCCATCCACTTCCCACGCTCTTTATGGGATATATCTGTTCGCAATTCGGCTGCCGGGACCTTTAAGTCTTATCCAAGATGTGATCAGCCGTCAAATCAAACGCAAACGATAATTACACATATGTCGGGAGACGTATCAAAGAGTCTCACAAAACTTTATAAAATTCTGCGTGTCGGGGAATTGCATTTCGACTGTTTTCTGAATTCCATCTTCTTCCTTAGAGTCAAAAAGAAAACAGTTCAAACAGCTTTCACTGTTGCATTTGCAGCCCACAGTAAATCCATAATCTGGCCTGTTGTGCTCAATTCGCTTATCATTTTAACCACTGCGTTTATATTCACACACCAACGTGTGAATCTTCAGCAGACAGATTGTGGTGTGGAGAACGCCAGACTTCCTGAAAACTGACCTCTCGCCTCAGCGCCACCTCACACATCTTCGATAGTTTTTGTCCGAGGCTGAGACTGGTTTCCATCACTGTGGCTCTGAATGCACAGTAATACAGAGCAGAGTCAGACATCTCTATCTGGGAGATGGTTAATTTGCTAGATTTTTGGGAGATCTGCAGCTCATCTGAGATGGTTGGAGTAACCACTAGAGCTCCGCAGGATATACGCGGGTTGTTTCTCTGGGCGTTCTCGGTACCAGTGTACACAATAATCGCTCAGTGATGTAGAATAATTACTTTCCAAAGTCACTTGTCCTCCTTCTGTCTCTGTCACTGATGGCATCGACTGAGTAACAGATTCTCCCCGGGTCAGACCTGAAACAAAAGTGTAATTTAAAATAAAAATTAACAGATTGAAAGAAAAAATACCTACCTTTGATATATCGCTTTTTCAAGTCTTTAATCGTTTCACAATGCTTCACAGAATACACTGCGAATTGAATTGGATGTCTATTTTGTGAAAAAATACTGGCAGCCAATTGCGCACAGCAGTGTCCCAGAAACAGTGTAGATTGAATGACTAATTTATCATTTTTTTTTCTTTGAATTATTGTTGCCCCCGATAACACGATCCACCAATTGACAGAGAAACGGATCGTACAATTTCCAAGTGGAGTAATTCATCAAGCCCAATGTTAGGCCCTGACAGGAATCGAACCCGAGTCGTGGATTGCGAGGTGAGCGCTCTATACACTGAGCTGCAAGTCTCCAACGAATAAAGCTATGCAACCAACATTGAGCATTGGCTGAAAGATCGGCTATTTGCCTTAATTGATTACCTCGTAGAAAGACAGCCAGAATCACCCAGATCAGAATTCCCTCCATCGTCTGAGCTCTATCTGCAGATGCCCATTGATTACTTGTAGGATATTTGAGACGATTGGTTCCTGCCCCAGCAATCACTACATGTGCTGTCGCCCAATTGGCAAAGTGGAGAAGGTCCTCGTGATCAGCAACAATTTGCAACCAATTATTCTTTTATGACTCAAACCATGGAAAAATAAGATCGTGCATCATAGCTGAACAGAAGGACGATATTCGCTGCATTGTGGCTGTTTCTCCTCTACTAAAGATATGAACACTCAGTTCCACGCCCCAAACTTTCCCACTCGTCTTGCAAATTTATTTTGAGTTGTAAGTTCCAGTCCAATTCCCTTTTGACAGCTACTATCGAATCTGTTGCCACCACAATATCAGGATGCACATTCTAAACTGCAACAAGTCTATTGATTAAATAAATGTCTGTCAGTCTCCCCTCATGCTCTTTTGCCAATTAACTTCAATCTGTGAAATCAATTAAGAAGCTGTAAAAGTTTAATATCGAAAATAAATGTGATGTATGATATTCATAAAGAGATAGGAATGAAATTCAATAAACGATTAAATTATGTTACACAATTTTTTTTACCAGAACACGATATATCACTGACGTGTTCACAGTTAACCTTCACTGAGAAAAATGGGCCGAAATCTGTTGCCAAAGGAGCAAAGACATTATGAAAGATGGATGTCTCACAGCATTAGCCGTGATCTGACGTGAAATTTGATGACTGTATCTATTAGTCAATTGCCAGGCAATTAATTTTATAGTACGTTCTGTGAAGCGCTTTGGGACGTCTCGAAGACCTGATAAGGCGTTGCATTAAGTGTAAGGATTAATAATATTTGTTTTACTCTTTCAATACATGAACCATTCTATCACTTTTTGCTCGTGATTGGCAATGATTCACGTGTTTCCTCTGAGAGACACAGCAGCAAAGTCACAACTTGCTAAATAGGTCAACTGTCAGGAGTAACATCTGTGCTGAGGTTTAACCCTTTCTCTCCTCTTTGGAGGTTTAGGTACTGTGGTGTAGTCTGACAGTAATACTCTTTGTCTGATGGCACATAATGTTTGGTGTCAGATAGAGCCAATGGGAACACAGCTACAGTGGATCACTTCCTTCTCATGTACAGATTTGGCATGTATTGTAAATTCAGCACGGAAAGTGTCCCATCATAATCATGTCTCGTCGTGTAGAGAGGAAGCTCCCCTGGATACCGACTCTACTAGAACATTAAAAAAAATCGTGAAATAAGCAGAGTATCTGCAGCTCAGGTTTGCAGTCTGTCCTTCGGTAGCAGACACTTCCATCTGTGATGGTTCACTCGCTGTCCCTATAGCCAAAGAGAATATGTTATTCAATGTCACGCAGAGGCCAGAGGTAAATGCCCAAATTGTTTTCGGTGTGAGAGGGATATATTTACACATCAGGCCCAATAACAGTGAATTTAACACACAAAGTATTTAACAGCACAAATGTGCTGCCGTGTTATCCTACAAAGCACATAGCAACTCAACTTTACCGTCAAACTATGTGAAGAGCTTTAAGTTACACTCCAAACCGAAATATATATAAAGACTATTGTTCCTTCATCTCCAAGATTTATTTTCTATGCTGGATTGTCAAAAAATCAACCTTGTGTTCCAACGTAGGTCAAGTAACACACAATTCTGCCTCAAACCCCATATATTTCTATATTCCAGTTGTCCATTCAATGGCATTTCAAATCAGTGATTGTAATCATTGCATTTGATGGAGTGTTGTATATTTTCAACTATAATGCACAGCAGTGTGCTACAAATAATCGTAGATTGAGTAGCAAAACTTATGTTTGCCAATTATTTTCGCAGGGGTTATTACCTCAGAAAATAATCCGACAGTCGACCAACAACCGCGTTCCTGCTTCCTGCAAGCAAAAGATAGACGCGAGTTTTGAGTAAAGAAACCTGTCCAACTTTTCGCACTGCCTGGGATTCGAACCCAAGTCCTCTCACTTAACACTGAGGTTCAAATCTCCACTGACATCAAAATATCACTTTAAAAAACTGTGTGAAAATGTATGTCGCATCATTCTAGGAGCTCAATCTTACCAACAAAATCATTGACTGCTATATTTTTACTACAAAGTGAACAGTCAATTCAGTTTGCAGGATATTCTATGAAGCGGTTTGAGAAGTCTCAATGACGTGCTGAAACGGAAAATCAAACGCAACAATAATTCTATTTGTTATTGAGTTGTTATAACTGTTATTTTCATCATGTCTAATTTCCCACGAACATGTATCACAACCTACTACCTGTCGGTGAAAAGTATCTCAAACATTCAGTAAGAAGTGCATCACATATTTTATTTGACTTGATATGAACTCAATAAGGTGAAAGGTATGGTGGCAGTTGGGAGAGAGTTTTGTTCATTGACTGTCACTAACATTACTGTGTTGTTTCTCAGCATTGGTTGTGATGATGGTTATTGTACGAGGTTTCCTATGATGTGTATCACTGTGGTGCAGACTGATTGCACAGTGATACATAGCGGAGTCTGTCAGCCGCAGGCCGGCGATGGTTAAAATGCTGATTTTCTTGGCAGTGTCAAGAGAAGCAGAAATATGACCTCCATTGGAATTTCCTCCCTCTCCTGAGGGGTTTCTGTGGAGCAGATATTTCGGTTCCTCGCCAGGGGACTGACGGTACCAGGAGACGCTGAAATCCTTTCCACAGATTCCTGAATATTGGCAATGTAAATTTATCCTCTCACCAGCAACAGCAGTTTGCTCAGGCGGTGACTGGGAAACTGTATAACTGGATCCTGCAGGATGCAAATTACAGGTTACTTAGAATTATGGCATCATGGAACCAAACCCAACAACAACACTTCAGGCAGTGCATTGCAGACTGTAACAACTTTGTTTGCAAATAAATCCTCATTATCTTACCTCTGGACCTTTTACCACTTAACATAAATTTGGGTTCACTGGTTACTGAAACGCTGACCAATCAGAATATTTTATATTGATCCACTCTATCACATCACCTCACAAATATGAACACTTCAATCAGATCTCCACTCAACCTTCGGTCTCTAAGCAGAACATTACCAGAGACCCGAGTATCTTCATTTGAATGAAACCTCTCGCCCTGGGCATCATTCAATACAATCTCCTTCGAACCCTGTCCACGACCATAGCACTTTCCCCAACGTGTCCGTGAAAAACTTTATACTAAATGTAAGGATCACTGTTCAATCAACAGTAGAAAGAGACGAGGAATGGCTAAATTTAGAGTGCTGCCCTGCACCGTCCAACGTGTGGCTTTTGCTGTGACACCATTGTTATGATCGCTCATCAATGCAACGTTTAATTAACTTTTTTTAATCTTATACTTTGCCTATGTTCATGGGAATGTTAACCAGAGAATCAGGTGTCAGATTGTGCCGTTAAATCAGTGGGTTTACAGTTGAGGCAAATAGAAAGTTTCCTGCTGTAAATGGCGTTACTTTAACACCTCTGCTGGAGGTGGTTTAGTCTCTGAGTTGCTGCGAATATCAGTTTCTCTCTCAGTGTTTGAGCTGCTAATTGAAGGAAAATACCCTCTTTCTCTATCTCTCTCTATTTCCCTCTTTCTCTTTATCTCTCTCTCGTTCTCTCGCTCTCTCTCTCTCTCTCTGTCTGTTTTTTTGTTTGTTTGTCTTTTTCTATCTTTCTTTCTGTCATTCCTTCTTTCTTTCTTTCTTCCTTTCTTACTTTCTTTCTTTCTTACTTTCTCTCTCTCCTTCTTTCTTTCTTTCTTTCTTTCTTTCTTTCTTTCTCTCCTTCTTTACGTATCCTCTTCTTTATCTTTTCCACCCTTTCGTTCTCTCTTAATCGGTTTTCTTTCTTTCTTCGACTTTCATATCTTACATATTCAGAAATCGATGCGTACCAGCAAGCTTGATATTAACTTTTATACATTTATTAAATGTATAAACTTAAATGATATTACATTTATAGAGCGCCCTTCACGTCGGGAGGACGTCCCAAGGCGCTGGACCAAGTTGGGTCAGGATCCGAGCAAGGAGGAAATGGACAGTGTGAGGGTTGGAAAGGGAGGGAGCGAGGAGGGGGGAAATGGTCAGGGTGAGGGGAGGGAAGGGAGGGAGCGAGGAGGGGGTAGAGAGTCGAATGAGGAGCTGACGGCAAGTTGAAAGAGAAAGATCTTGAGACCGGCCTTGAAGGAGGAAAGGGAGGAGGCGGCGAAGGCACTGGGGATAGGGTTCCAGAGCCTGGGGGCTGAGAGGCTGAAGGCCCGACCACCGATGGTAGGGCGGTTGGGGCGGGGGACATGGAGCAGACCAGAGCCAGAGGAACGGAGGGTACGGGCGGGTAGGTAGGGGGATAGTAGGTTGGAGAGGTAGGAGGGATCGAGGCCGTGAATGGCCTTGTAGGTGAGGATGAGGATCTTGAATTCGATCCTCTGGGGCTCTGGAGAAGTTTATATAATATTACACATTGGAGCCAGTTCAGTTCGAAAGAAACCCCACTTCTTGGGAGAATTGAGGAGGATAGGGATTTTTATCATTTCCTTTGACCCAAGATATCTTGCTTCAAGTAAACACCGGAATTTACAGTCAACAATTCCTCTTGGTATATCTCTTTGGAACCAATATCCAGACAAAGTTAGTGACTTTACAAAACATAAAATAAAAGCTGGTCATTTGAGGAACAGGCTTCATATTCGGAGCTCAGTAGTCCTTTTTGCAACACAGAATGTTTTTTTCTTGATAACTGCTCAAGTGGGTTGTAGGAAATGCTCAGTTGTAAATAATTGGTAGCCATCGTTTAGAATAATACATTTTACAAATTGCCGTGAATATCGTTCCATTGTAGCTCTAAATAATTGTTTTATCACTTACTTTCTGTTACAGTTAAAATAGTTCCTGTTCCGTCTTCTGTGTATTCATCACAATACCACAGTCACACAACTCTCATCCTACACAGTGCAAAACCTGTTGTATCAGATCATGGTTTAATACTGTCACAAATAAAACTAGAACGTTGACAAATGGGTCAATAATTTCGATTTGTCCAACACTTTCCGATATTTAGACTTTTTATTTGTCCAAATCGTGTTTCTCTTCATTATTTCCACCCAAATGCTGACGAAGTTGACGGCCCAGCGAACAGCTTTCTGGAAAATTGATGCAAAATATCAGCTTGAAATAAATAATATTGAGAGTAAGCTTTCGACATATTCAGCAACATAAAATACGACACAATTTTCAGTGATCAAGTCTGATGTATTTTCATGAAAATAGCTGCGCGGTATTTGTGCTGTTGTTTTGCACGGTGACCCTCCCAACTACAGCACAGTATTTAATGTCAACACAAAAACCAATGGTTTGAACAACAATTGATATGTTTTCTGCAATTTTATAGCAACCAATCAATGACATAACGTGTAAAATTCTTTGGAATATTGTCGCAGTAGGACATTGCATGTCTCTGCAATAAGTTGTTATTGATACGAAACCAGGCAGAATTCTTACGACAGATTCATAATGATTTTTCCTAAGTATTCATAACTAATAGTCGTCTCTTAAATGAAGTGATATTAAACATCACTGTACATCTCGCAGCAATGAGGAATGCGCATTGAACTCATTGACAAGTTCACATTCTCTGTGTTTTACCTGTGAGTTGTTGATTGGCCTTTTTGTATTGTTGGAAGCCCAGATACAGCATTGTGAACAACTACCATCGCTATACCAGCTCCAGAGATATCGAGCTTTACAGTAATAGACAGCGCTGTCATCAACTTGCAAATCATTAATTTCCAGAGAAGAGGAGCACGATCCCTTGTCTGTCTTTTCAACAAACCGTCCTTCACGAGGGATGGGTTTCCAATCACTTTCATTTGGAAACCGCCTATAATACTCCATACTTTTGAATACGCTTTGATAACTTGCTGAGAAGACACAGTTGATGGTTAAAGAGTCGCATTCTTCTCTCCTAATCGGGGACGGTGTCTGCGTTACTTTAGCGCCGAAAACATCTGAAACTTATTCACAGAATTATATCAGTTTAACAGATCTTCAAATTTGACCACTTCTATTACAAATCCATTGCAAGCATTGGTTTTTTTTCCCTTGATATCAGCAAATACAATATAATCATGATTATGTAATATAATTATAATATTAAGTAGTCCATATCATTGTAATGTATAACGAAATTAAAGCAAAATTATTGACTGCCGCGTTCCGCCCACAAAATAGAAAGTTATTTCAGTACACAAACCAATGTTTGAAGCGACCTGAGACGTCCCATCCACATCTTAACGCTATACATCAATTACACGGATTATTTATATTGTGCAAATATAGTATTGATGACATTCACTGCTGCAGTGTAGTGCTGTGCTGTGGAAACAACCACTTACATTGTAAGAAGAGGAAGGAGATGGAGACACAGAGGAGAGACATCCTCTCACCGCTGGGAGTTACCGTCAGCCCCGGACAACTCAGAGTGACTGTGAGTAACACAGGGCTGTTCTGTAAGAGTGTTGGAGAGAGACTTGGTTTATTTGTGATGAACAGCGTCACATCATGGCTGGTGACAGCAGCTTTGAGGGGTGGTTGGGGGGTGGTTGGGGTGTGGAGGGTAAGAATATACATGAGGATAGGGACTGACTCACTGTGCCCGAGAGCAGCGGACAGAGAGGGCGATTTGGGAATAACTGTTCGAGTCTCATTTAGGTTTAAATAGACAATTGACGGGGAAGCCAACGAGATGGAGTATAACCTGACACTGTGAGTGGACAAATGCTGTGTGATGTAGAGAGGAACTATACTGAGAATTGGGAAGTAGACATAAAGAAACTACTTACACACCTTTGACTTGGAGTGAGTCCTGTTACAGTGACAAGCAGCAGGACGGGGAAGCCGGTCAGGTCAACAGGGAGTTTGCGAGATATGGGTGATGATGGGTGCCAAGGAGGAGGGAAAAATAGGGGTAAAGGAGTATGGGGTGGGGCGGTATATAATCCGTGGGAAGATTGGGGTTGACAAAGGGATGATGGTCTGAAGGGGGATAGAGAGGAGAAAGAGAGGGCAGTTCATAAAATGTTTTCTTTACAGCATACACGTGAAGAGGTTTATCACGACGTAACCATATGGCAATGCACAGTATGAAACACAAGCATTCTTGTTAATAATTAATGACTCGGATTTTCTGTCTCTATTCTGTGTGTCTGTGTGTTTCTCTTTCTGAGTGTTTGTTTGTCTTTTTTCTTTCTGTTTCTCTCTCTCTCTCTCTCTGTCTCTCTCGCTCGCTCTATTTAACTGAATACTTAAGAAACTTTCCTTGCTGCACGCATGCACACACACAGAAACACACACACACACGCACACACTCACACACAGACACACACACTCACACACACAAAAACACACACACTCACACACAAACAGAAATACTCGGTTTAGTGGTAAGTACAAACTTGTACTTTACCGCTTGTCTTTCTAATGTTGGATCGCTTTCCAGCGGTAAACATCCCTACAATTTAATAATAATAATTTGATTACTTGATCCATGACGGTGTATGCAAACGTGCTTCTGTCGGTTCGCTTCGCCTACAAAACCCCGTCACTACACTTTACAGTATATTCTGAGGAAAGCTTTGAGGCATCTCGTTGACGTGATGATTTAAGGAGTGTGAGGAGAGAGCTGAACTCAAGTGGAATCAATATTTTGTGATTTTGTTTTGACATTAACGATGGACTAGGAGGTGAAAGCAGTTTGGGACTGTGGGTGAGGGAGAGTAGATATATTAGGTCATGTTGGATCCCGTTTTATTCTTATAACCATAATAATCCTTGCATTTGATACTCAACATTTTCACGTCCCAAAGCCATTGAAAAATAAACTGAAGAGTTGATCTATTTCATGTTGAGGTGGTAAAGCGAATCAGCCAATTGTGCTCATCAGTGGCCCACAAACAGTCGTAGATTGAGTGACCGAATTAATATTTTAGTTATGTAATTATTGACATGTTTTAAAATAAACATGTAATTGCTTTATTTTAAGGGATTATTGCCGCCGGTAAGTTGTCTTGCAAACGAATAACATGGGTGTTCCTATTTATTGTTAAATATACAAAGGCGAGTGTGGCTTAAGGTTTCTCCCCACCCGAGAATCAAACTCAGATCATCTGACTTGCGAAACTTGTTTTCTAACCACAAAGTTAAAAGACTCCACATTATTGCACGAATGAGGTATTTTACTGATGTGAAAGCTGCTGTTTAACAGTCTGTTTTATTGTATTGTTAAATGTCGGCACCTATCGGTATTTCAGTAGAATGACAGTGTGTATTCGTGGTTTGAGTGACCAAATTATTACTATTATTTAAAGAACGTATTAACCCCAGGAACCAATCCCTCCATCGACTAACAATCGTGTTCTTATTTACTGCTAAACAAACTGAATTGTGTGGAGTAAGGAAAGTTGCTCAATATTTTGCAAGGCTGGGAATCAAACACAAGTCTATCGTTTGCGAGGCGAGTGCTCTAACCACTGAGCTGCAAGGCTCCACCTTGGGAGGTTTTTGTACAGGGAAGTCATTGACTTGCAGCACTGTGCTTCTGTTCTTAAGCCACAATAATATGTGGCAGCGTCAGTGACAATGACACTGGATATGCTTAATGTGGTTTTTCTCTGATTCGTGTCAAGCTGTGAAGTGAAACGGCCTTTGGCGAAATCTGCTCTGTAGATATTTCCATTTGTTGTCCTGTAGAGAATGTATTGGGGAGCGAGGCCTGGGTGATGTCTGTACCAGTACAGAGCAGCATAGGACGAGCTCGTGGTATATGAGCAGCTCAAACTCACACTGTCTCCCTCTTGTATGGTCAGCTCCGTTATTTGCTGTCTGACTGAATCTCCCAGCACCGCATCTGCAACGAAAGGAATAAGATGAACATCAGGCACCGCGCTATTTTAGTCCTGTAGCTCAGTGGTCAGTGAACTCACCTCACAAGCGAGAGGATTTGGGTTCTTTTTCCTTGCAGGACAGGGAGAAAACTTACGCAAGTTTTGTTCTGCAATTTCCAAAAGCGTTTCGCTCAACAGGCATCTCGTTTAGGTTAAGGCGTTTTATCAAATGTAAGATTTAGTGTCACTTACATTTCATTCCTAACATCTCAATCCCAACCCCAGGTCGAGCGATCAGCCGGGTCTGCCAAACAAAATGAGCCGTCCTACAGATTATAGAACGTCTATATCAGTTTTAGTCTCCGTTGCACATTTCGCAGCCTCACCTGACATAAAACTCAACACGAGAAGGTAGTCGATGAACAGCCGCATTGTCGGTTCTTCAGCAAAATGCCTTTGACATCAGAGTCTGTTGATGGAAAGTGTTTGTTGAGGATTACGAGTTTGAACATCACATCAGTGACCCCACAGCAGCATTTCCTTGACACACCGACCCCGTGGCATTGTCTCGGTGCTAAATGTGGGCGTTGGGCTTCACTCATTTACAAGCTCAACGATTTCAGAGCAACCATAAGATGATGTCAAAGCTCCTGTGAATAAAATTTTCGTGAAAAAAATCATAATAATCCTTGCATTTGGTAAATCGTCGTCAATTACAAAAATAAACAGCTATACGTAGCGTATATGACGTTGTTCGGACGTCCCTGGTGGCTGGACAGTGAAGGAGTTTGTACTAAGGATTAGAAAAGGGAGAAAGCATGGTGGGTGGAGGAGGGATTTTCACTGAAGACTCGGTTGAGAAGGATGGTCTTCTTGAATGGCGCAAGGGGACACAATTTTTTGTTAGATGTTATAGATCCTACTCCACCTTTAAATGTTACCGTAGTGCTGCCACCCAACCACAGCGATCTCAACAAACACTACCAGCCCGGAGACTCACTTCCATCTGCAAGGATATCGCTAAATGTTTCGAGTCGTTCCGTCGGATATTTAACATCCACCTGAACAGACATGGATTAAGTGACCAACATTATTTTTTGAAGCGAATATTACAAACCGAGAAAACCGATCCAAGAATCCATTTACAATCGGGTTACTAGTCACCGCTAGGTAAATAGAGAAGTGTGTATGGATTGAGGAAAATTGTCTAAGGTATCATCCGGCCCTTGATGGAACTAGGGACCTCTCGTTTGTGAGGGGAATGCTGTTCCTACTCCGCCATAACGTTCCGTTTAGTAAAGCATAGAGTCATGATCCGTATTTATTTTATCTGCAAACCGAAGTAAATGAATCTCAGCTGCAACTGCAACTCTTCATTAATTGCTGTCTGCATTATTTGTGACAATTAATGATGTGAGAGTTTAGCTGACAAGTTGATGTGAGCTGAATGTGGTTTCCTCTTAGTCTCGCTACAGACATGTCTGCGCGCCACAGTGCCTCAAGGCCTGACCAAGGTTCCCCACACACTTCAACAGACAGACCACTCCATGCACGAAGTGAAGGCAGTTTTTGTACGAGACTTGCAGCGCAGCCTATCACTGTGGTGAGACTAAAGGCACAGTAATACACAGCGCTGTCACACACCACCAGCTCAGAATTCTGTATTAAACAAGGAAAAGCACAACAATATATTACTTAATCTAGGCCTGAAAGGAAACGAGTTATACATTTGACACTTGTTTATAATTACATCATAACCTGTATATTTTATAGATCACATTATCACGGTGTTGAGACGTCGGTGTGCGCTATACAGAATGTTCTATCTAGTTAATTTCTGTGTATTTTTTTGAGCGAAATTGCGCACAGCAGTTTCACTAGAACAGTTGTGGAACGAGTTAGCAAATTATTATTTACAGACAAGTAATGGTTATTGCCCGCGAGAAAGTGATCGGCCTAACGACTCAAAACCAATGAATGGAGAAATTGATACTTGGAAGGTGTATTGCTCAGTTTTATAAAGTATCCGGGTTCCTGCTTCGTCCAAGGTATAGAGAGGCGTTTCTGTGGAGTAACGAAATTTGCCTTAGATTTCTCCCTGCTGGGGAATCGATCCCAGCTCCACTCGCGAGGCGGAAGATCCAACTACTGAGATATAGGTTTCACTCCACATTTGTCGTTTATATGGAGCTTAGCATCATCACCAACACTGAATTAGCTCAATACGGCCTCACCTGACATAAAGGTTCCCAGCAAAAGACAGACAGCAAACAGCCTCATTGCTGCTCTTCAGTCTGTGTGGTTGTGTCTGTGCCATTAGTTTGCTGATAACCCGCAGTGATTGTCGGCATTGGCGGAGCCACAGTCTCACGTCACCTCATTGGCATCTCAGCCGCGTTTCAATACAAAAACCAATTGCTTTTATACCGCGGCTTTCACCAGTCACTTGGGGCAGGGAATACTCTCATTCACCTACTGTTAAACCTGCAAGCCAAAGTGCGAAATGGAAGGATGGTGATAGCCTGACAAACAGTGGGAAAGCTTTTCAAAAGCGAAATCAATAACACGCTTTGTTCATTGAGCAACTTAGATGACAGCAGATTCCCCAACGCACACTCTGAAGGCCCCACGTTTTGGGTCTCGCCTAATACTCTTCAGAATTAAGTAAGCAGAGAGAGAGTTTACATTCAATTCCAATAATTTGTCTTTGAGATTTCCATGTGTACGTGGAAAACATGGAAATGGCAGTTTTGCTTTGGATATTCATAAGCACAGTGATTGTTTTGTTCATTTACTGTCTCCCACAAAATAACAGAGAGACAGACTGAAACGGCTATATTTAAAGTATCAACATTTTAATTTATTATCAGTGGTTCCTTGTAAAGTATTCTCACTCTTCGCTGATTACATTAATGGTGCGATCTGAACTTTATTTGATCATACACCAAAATTCTGGACGAACTGTTGCTCCTGAAAGCCTTTCCAGCCGTGTCTGTATAGAAA